>NW_008600547.1:0-24631 GCF_000691845.1 Merops nubicus
CCGCCGGGACTGCCCCGCGCCAGGGCGAGATCTGGGGAAGGGCGCGGGTCCCGCGGAGGAGCGCTTGCAGGACAGGTCACCGGAGCCTGCTGTGCAGGAGGCCCTGCCAGCGCTCCTGGCTTGTACTCGCTGCTATAAAGTCACAGCTTTTCCCGGGAAAATACGAATTTGATGCTAGGTGACATTGCTAAGAAAAGACAGCTTTTTTTTTAACTGATAACTTAAAGTAGTGGCCATTTCCTCAACAAGCATAAAGGTTCAAACAGGAGGCTGTGAGACATTCTCCCAATATCCCAGGCAGTGCACCACAGCGGAACACTTCCTCACAGCATCATGATGCTTTTTAATAATGTCATTTCAAATAGAGAGCCAACAGCTGCTACTTTTACAAGTTCATCCTAAGAGAAAGTCCTTGCATCATATTGCACTTACTTTGCTAAAAGCTACCCTAATGTGGCAATGAATTATGTCTACTGCAGAACCACCAAATGATTCAGACAATGCAATGCCCATTCTCCCCTCACTGAGCCTCTATTTAATAGTCTGAGTGTTCCCTTGTACAACTGAATTCAAGCTTTCTACTTTCTTTCACTTTCCCTCATGCTGTGTTCTCCCTTCCAGTAGCTTTCCAGTTTTTCACACTGGAAAACAATTACAATGTTATCTTCTTAAATGTCTTTTCCTTTCTTTCTGATTCATTGTTTTTTAAAAAGAAGTCACAAAATAACCCTGTTCAGCCTCTGTGGAGCAAGCGGTTTTGGGCTTTTGTCTCCTTTATGCCTGAAATATAGTTAAACCAAATGCTTTTCCCTCTCGGTGACAGCACTGCAAGCTCTGGGTACACAGTGCTGCTGTGCTCAGACTGTAGGAGCAGAGTGATGTTGTCCAGCTGCAGCTGCAAGTCAGTAGAAAGACAAAGCCTTGTGTTATGTTGTTTCATAAAAGTGACAATTGCTACGTTTTGTTATCTGCCTTTTCACCGAGCTGGAAGAAACAATCTCAGCTGGACTGGGGACATTAATTTCAAACACATCCCAACTGCTAGAGGCACTTAGAAGCGTGGACTGACAGGAGGGGGCTACTAGTGTGCTCTGGCAGTCCAAAGGCTGAGCCCACGCCTGCAAGCAGGGAGGTTCAAATGCTATGACGAGGGTGGCAGGGGACCCTCACACCCGGGGCTGTTCTGTGAGAAAAATCTGTGATCCCAAGCTCTTCAGCCATACGCCTGCCTGCTTGTTTTGCTTGCTGTAGATATGTCAAATGAATCAACTCCAAGGCAATGCAGGACAGATTAAAAGAGCACCATGCCAGGCTGCCAAGGATATGGAAAGCAGCAAGTGTTTTGTGAACCTTGTTGAGGTTACGGAGTTGCTACAGACCTAGGTGCCTGGGCCACGATCAGAACTGTAGCAGAGTGTTGTGCATGGTCCTGCAGGATGCTGAATTTGTCTGCCAGGGCATACCATTGCCTGATAGGCTTATAATATGTCCGGCATGCAACGAGTCTGAGACCACATGCCTTGACACTCATTTTGGTCTAGTCTTATTCACATTAAAGGGAAGTTTTCCTTGCATTTGGCAGCATCCACCACTTCTTAGTCATTTCTGTGATCCAAGATATTGTACACTGTGATAACCCTTTTACATTCTCATTCTGATAGAGGGTCCCATGGTGGTTTACAGAAAAATACCCTCTCATAACTGGTCCAAACACACTTAACTTCAGCACATCCCTAAGAACAATACAAGCATATCTTTCCGGTAAGCCTCTAAACAGAACCCTTCTTAGAACTGAACAGCAGCAGCAATTCTGAAATGGCTGATGAACTCCTGTAGTCTGGTATGATGATGATGTCCAACTGGTGTCTCTACAGCATCATATATCCCATGCCAATGGAGCTGGATCTGTGATACATACAGGGGAAGGGGGCACCTCTCAGCCCAAGAGGTTGCTATTTAACCCTAAACCAGCCAAGAGGGTTGAAAAAAGAGTCAATTAAGTTACTTCTGCCCTTAAAGTTGTGTGTGTCAAGCCAGCAGGGGTTAACTCCTGATCATGCAGCACTTCCCCATGAGGTGCTTTTCCTACAGTAACAGCACCTTAATACCAGACCCAGACACTGAGTGGCCTCCTGAAATACTGCCTGAGTACAGTGCATTTCTGAGGGTTAAAGAGTTCCTCATTGATTTTGCAGCCTGTCTGTTCTTCTCATGGGCACTCATTTCCCCTCCACATGCTCAAACACCTCCACCCCATTCCATTCCCCATTGCAATTCAGGCCAAGTTTTGATGACTAAATGAGCTTACTTACAAGGTGTGAAAGACACTAGCAAGTTCAGAAACACCACGACACTGAAGAGAGAGAAAGAGAGAGAAAGAAAGACAGAAAGAGGGAGGGAGGGAGGGAGGGAGGAAGGAAGGAAGGAAGGAAGGAAGGAAGGAAGGAAGGCAGGCAAAAGAAATAAATTGCACTATAATTAGACACTGGCAAGTGCTTCTTCAATTTTCTGACAGCACAGTCCTGAGCTGTGGGATTTCAAGAAAGCATATGCTGCCAGGGACACCTCTTTGATGATCTCTAGACAACTGTTACTAAAGTATTGACTGGTCTGTTTATCTTCCAGCTGGCAGGATTGGTTGTCATTGCCTTTGGTCTATGGCTGCGGTTTGGTGGGGTTATGGCAGACTTTGCTTCAGACAAAAAGTCTCCAGAGTATTTCTTCATGGGTAAGTTCATGTGCCAGTGATGACAGTAGCCTTTAACCTTGGTTTCAGCCTGGGGCATATGACACACCTTACACACTGAATTACATGAAGGCAAACAATTCCTGGCCTGAACTACACAAGACTCGACATTCTGGTCCTAGGTCATGTGCATGATGGCATTCATCCTTTCTCTGTTTGGCATCAACTTCCTTAGGGCTAACTGTACTCTTCTCTCAGATTTGATCCAATCCTCATGTATCCTAAGTGAATTGTGCTAATAATGACGGAATAGAAGTTGAGTTGGGTCACAGACTTATGGAACATGGGGTTCACCAATATACCTTTCCAGAGTTTTCTGTGCAGCTGCTAGCCAACAAAACAACACTGTCACTTCTGAATGTTTCTAATATCAGTGCAGCACTAAGAATTCTACCAATCCTCCCTATGTCTGCACACAGAGGCCCTGAGTGCAATGTTAAGTATGAGAGCAAACACTCTCAAGGCTGAAAAATAAAGCTACATAGTAAAGTAAAACTACATAGTGTTCAGCCATCTCAAGAACTGTTTGTCTGACCTAGGTAGGAATCAATTAGTTCCCAAGCCCACAGAATTTTTATTGGTCATATCTAATTTTAGGCATTTAAGACAAATTTTTTCTCCCTAGCATTTCCAGTTACTTTTCTGGAAACACCCATTGTTACATTATCTGTAGAAATCCTTAAATAACAGCTGTCTAGGACTTCCAGCAACTGAATTTCTCTGTCAATGGGAAATTGTAACAGGCCTTTATAGCAACAGAGTCAGATTTTTTTTTTTCTGTTTTAATATATCACCCCTGGAGATGGATTCACTCAATAAAATCCAAGTGGTGCAAACATTTTTGCCATCTACAAACACCAAGTGTGAATGAATACCCAGTCTGGCCTTGTCCTTCAAGCCACTCTTACAGGGTGGCCAGGAATGGAAATTGACCCAAGATGTCATGTAGCAGGCAGTTACACACAGGTCACAGGAATATTGTCTGGGCTGTGTAGTTACTTTAAATACCCCAATTCTCCTATCAGAGGCCTTGACTCTGATACACCACAGTCCTAACCCCAAGCTTCTTTAAAATATGCAGCCAGGCCAGAGGCATGGAGCTGTCTGCATACACTACGGGAATAGATGGGTAGACTGTTATGTGCAGCAAAGTTTCTGTGGGAGTTTATAAGGCTGAATAAAACCATTCAGATGAAAATTTGACTGGGCCCTGAGGGGTACTGTAAAATGCCTGTAGCACCTCCACTGACACAGAGAGCTAGGAAGCATAATTTACTTTTTCTCTTATATCTGAGGTACTATGTCAGTGGCATATCAGATCACCAACTTCATTTCCACATCCAGTTTATACTTGCTGAATTTCCTATGCTGTGTCTTGGAACTCTTCCCTGCCTTATCACTTTAAGTTTGACCCAGGGGATTCAACAAGACAGAAGGATGTTCTGGCCGTCAAAATCAAGTATTATTGGTTCGTTAGAACCCAGAAAGTAATACATCCTGTGATGTCAACAAGCACCATAGTCATTTCACAGCTTTGCAGCGCAGACAGGAACACTGTATAAACAAGATATTCTTTAGTGCATTTGTATTTAAATCTCTGAAAAATTTAATCTCCTTCAGTCCTGAATAGGAATTACAAAAGCTGTTCAAGGTAGTTAATTTTTTGAAGTTCTGGGGAATGTTCTTGTAAAAGTCTTGTCATACACCATGACATTCAACTAGTGGGCTGTCACCAGCATTTATAGAGCTGTGTGCTGTAATATGTAATTGCTAGCAGAGGAACTGCTAAGAAACGGGACATAAAAACGTTGAGAATTCTTTTAAACTTGCACTTTTGGCTGAATTCTAGAGCAAAGTTTGGGCCCATTTTGTAATAGTCATTGTGCTCTGAATAGAGCATTAATATTAAAGAAAACCAAAACATTTTCTGGTGCCTTCCCTCATTATAAATCATGTTATATTGTGTTTTGACTTCTGAGTGTCTGACGAGGCAGCCATTCAGAAGTCTCAGGCTGTTAACAATCATAATTCCCCTTGACAGTTGTGTGTTGGGCCCTTCTCACAGATACTCTGGGCGTGTTGTTTATTTGTCTTTGCGTGTTTCCTCTGTAACATGCATTCTGAGTGACAGACAGAATTTCGCATAGGAATTCTTAATACGGAACACTGTGCAGCACACAAGTTGCAGCTGCCCAGGGGGATGAAAAAGGAAGCAGATCATCAGTATGACTTGTAGATACAAACATATGGTTATATATTTTAAAATAACTGATCACTTTTGTGGCTGCCTTCTGATAACCCAAGCCACTGTAATCAAATCAGCTTTGTGTCAGTGCTTGGTTCAACAGTGCAGCTGCATTTAGAGTTTGCTTTTTAGACTGAAGCATTGTTCAGAATCATCATCTTGTAGAAAACATCTAATTTTCTTGCTTCTAAAGAGCAGCAAATTCTGCTTTTTGTACCTGGCCTAAGCTGCCACTGAATCCAACCAGATTCCCTCTTGTGCTTCTTTGTGAATTTTTTTTTTCCCTGGATTTGAAATGTTGTTTTATTTTAAAATAATTGACAATTATATCCTTGCATTTTCCATTAGGCCAGAATGAGTCTCCTTAAATAGCCTTGTTCTTTACCAGCAGTCCATCTGTCTTTTCTGCCCTCTGGAATAGTTCAGACCATGACTTGGCAACCAGGCTGTTCATCTTTTCCAGACACTGAAATGTTTTTGTTGGTTTGACAACAACTTACAGGCAGCGGTGCTGAGATCAAGCACATATGTGTTGTCAGTTTCTTGTTGCTTGTGGTTTTGTGTTCAGTGATCCATATTTCCCACTGCAGCTTGCAGTTTTTTAACCTACAACATCAAATGTTGGAATTGGAACTCATTGGAATTTGACCCATACAGTTTCCATCCACTTTACCAGATCTTACACTGGAGCAGCCACCTAAAATTGGGTATCCCCTCTCTGCAGCTTCTCAGCTTTTGGAGTTCCCAGTGCAGTGGCAGGTATGACAGTATTTTTATGTTACTCCATTTCATAGCATGGAGTGCCTATGCCTGTGCTTTAGGTGGTGAGGAAAAACTGTAGCTTTCCTGTTCCAGTGCAGTTCATCTGTGGTAGATCTCATATATTCCTCTCTTAGCTGTACTTGACAAAAGAAAAAGAAAAATAAAGAAGGAAAGGAAGAAAGAAAAGAAAGAGAAAAGAAGGAAATTCGTCAAAGGTCAATAGCTGGGCAGTTACCTCTTTTATCCAAATTGTCTGTGACGCTATACTGACCAAATAAAGAAAAGATCTGAAGAATAAAGGGAATTCCCTTGGATTGCTCGTCCTTCTTGAGAGTCCTGTACCAAGACTCTGGAGAGATTTTTACTGGGCAGGGAAGTCTGCAATGATCAGAAGGAAAAGAGAGATGCTTGTGTGAGCCCAAGATGTCAGCATTGCTGCCTCAAAATTAATTGCTCCTTAAATAATTCTTTGTAGTAGTGCTGTTCTTAAATTTTAAAATACCTAATGCACATTAGTGAAGACAAAGTGCCTGCTGAGTACAACCTGAGTATTTGTCAAGTAAAAACTAACACTGGGACTTTTTAAGGGTCAGTCCTAGTCACCTATTCTCCCCTCTTTGCTTTTGTTTGATGAAGAGTAAATTCTGTTCCGGTTCCTTGGACAACATGGAGGACAAACTCTCTCTATCCCTAATAAATGAATTGCAGAGGGTCATAGCACTCCCAGTAGCAATAAAAACGTAGCATATGTACTCAGCAAGTCCCATTAGAAATGGTAACAAAAACTAAAGAATGTAAATGAACCAATATGGATGGCTCTCATAAGTGGCAGCATTGAAGCATTGCTTCTCCTGGACAGCCAGAGATCAAACTTTCTGCTATGTTACATTCTCTTTGCTCCAGTTCTATGATCTGATCTGTGGTCCAGGCGTTCATCAGGACCAAACCAATTGTGGATAGAAGTTTCAGGGTGGCTGTGGCTTTTTCTTGTGGTCTGTGAGAGCATGAGTGATCATTCTGGCTTTCAAAAGTACAGTTAGATGGCAAATGCCTTAGGATATGAAGTCATGTCTGGAATTGAAGGACATTAGTAGCTGGATGCCCATACAAACAGGAGTTGGCCAGCAGTTAAATCCATGTAAACTGCAGTTGTCTGCTCCTGTGCCTCATTTTGTTATAGTTCTATTAATGTATTTTGGAGTCAAGCACTATGCCCTTAATCATCAGTATTTTCTCTCCAAAATTCATAGCCTCTCAAATTCCACCAGCCTTTAAAATGCAAGCTATTGGCAAAGTAGCCTCTTCATAGAGATGCAACACCACAAGAGAAGCATCAAATGGTCCTGCCATCGTGTGTACTGGAGAGGCTTTTAGTCTGTACTTAGGACTGAAGCAATGAACTCATCTTTCCTCCTATCATTTTGTGTGTTAGTCTCTTCTGCAGTTGAGGAAGACTGGTTTAGAAATGGCCCACAGTGGCCCCAAGTAGAAAACAAAAGCTGTTGCACTAGAAATCTACTTAAAAAATATGATACCACCACTACCACCCCCCAAAACAGCCTTACTCAAAATGAAAGTTGTTCAAAAGTCCCTAGTCTCTGTGCTGGATCATAAAACCTAGCAATGAGTTCCCAAGAGTCAGTACCTTGCCTGGCAGAGTAAAGGCAAGGCCACCACAAAGTTACAATTATGACAAAACAAGCTAATTAAGTCTAATGGAATAATCTGTCCATTTACCTTAGGCTGATTGTTTTGTATATGCAATATGCTGAGATTCATGAAGTTGTCTTTTTTGGGTTTTTTTAATTAATCAAAGTAAGATAATGCACTTTGTGCTATTTGCCCATTAAACTGTCTTCCTGGGTAAACCTTTCTCCCACTCTACTCTCTCTGCAAGTTGCTATCTAAAAGCTACCCAGTTCCACACCACAGAAACAGCTGAACTGACAGCTACACCGCTTCCTTCTTTGACACACCCTCTTCTACTTCCTCTAGGCAGCTGCAAGTCACTGTGGTGCCTGCGCATTGGTCACATTGCTGTGAATGCTGAACTCTTACAATACAGCTCACTGAGTATGTGAGGTCTCCCTCAGCCTACCTCAGTGAGCGATCAAGCAGTTGTATCTGATTCTGGTCAGGCTGCCCATGCACACAGGCCAGAGTCCAGCACCACAGGCTCAACACTTCTACTCTTCCAGAAACAGCCACCTGTAGCAAGTGACCTAGGTGACTGGGGATAAACCTGTCACTGGTCCTGCATGAAGTAAAAAGACATCGATGACTCCTCTTGCTGTAGCAGCACAGTATGCTCCAGGAACGCTCAGGCTTTTTTCAGTTACGTGCTTTGTTCCTCACACATACTGTATTTAAAATTACTAACTCTGCTCTAAATGCAAGTCTCTAAAGTGGTTTCTAGAAAAAGAACCAAACCAATCTAACCCATTGTATCTTAAGGGAAATGTCCTGTGTTGTGTTTCATTCTGACAGAGCTGGAAATAAAATGGGATTGTCCACTACGAATCCATTAAGAGGAAAGCATTTTGTCTGTTGGAAAAAAATAACAGCAACAAAAAAGCCCTTAGCTCCTTTTTGGGGTGTGTCACTTCAAAAACATCTACAGACAGGGTTTTGATCGAGTTGGCTTGTGGTGCTCGAGCACCTATTTTATCTGCACTTGGAGCTACCTGCAGAGTCTTGTGCTGCTGTGGGGGTGGTATATTTCCATGAATGCATTATGGCTATGCTCTGCTTTATGTTTTGGGTGGCTTGAAGCCTGTGCATTTAAGCATTAGAAGTGTAAAACTGTTGTTGATAACTGCATGGAAATGTCCTAATCTAGAAAGAATTGCAGAGAATTGGGAAAGGATTTCAGAGTACCAGATGACTATTAAAAATGCAAATGAAATACAGTATCAATATAGCAAAGTGACACAAGTAGTAGTAGTTAATCTAAGCAGTATAAGCACTAACAAACTTTAAATTAGCTATAACCACACAGGAATGTGATCTTAGTCTCACTGTCAGTTTCTCTTGATAAAAGTACCCTGCTCAGCTGCAGTGAAAAAGGCATCTAAATGTCAGGAATTATTACAAAGAAAGGACATTAGAATTCAACTGAAAAATTGTAATGTCATTGTGTAAATTTCCACTGCACTCAGTGTCTTGAATGCTGTACGTGGTTCTGGCCAAGAAGGATGCAATAAAACCAGAAAAAGTTTGACAAGATTATTATCATACTATGCACTATCAACTACTTCCATATTAGAAAGTTTTTCACACATCATTAAATTGTAGAATCCATTGCCACAGGATTCTGTGAAGTCCAACTGCGACACTAAAGATCCACCTAATACAGATACGTTGACTATATCTGACTTCAGTGAAGTTTTATATAGGGTGAAGTAGGCACTGATGGAGCCATTGGAAACTACCGAGAATGTAATAGCCAACATATTTTGGCTTTTGTGAATCTGGGATATAATTATTTAGCATTGTAAGATGCATGTGAGCAAGATAGGTAACAAGTGTTAGTATTCTGTGGGCAGTGGATGGGGATGATACATTACAGTGAAGTTGCCTTTAAATTGAAATTCCAAGATTTGTGCATCAGCAGAAGCCTACCAACTGACTGATATCTGTAATACTTCTGTAGTTCTAGGAAGATTAACCACAAAGTACCTGTCGAATTCACAGAACACTCGTAATTATGTCTGTGCATTATGCTCAAATTAAGGGTATGTTCCAATTTTCCAGAAATTCATCTTCCTTCAGAGGACTCTGCCTCTCTTCTCCAGTTTTGTAAATGTATTTTATAGATAAACTAAAAATCAGTTAACACAAAAATGGTAATCTGTAGTAACAAGCCTGTTTCAGAAAGTGACTTTGCTACCCTGTGCAACATACACAACAGTCCCTATCTGGCCTGTTATTTCCAACTCCTACAAGTGTTTCTCATATTTTCCAATAGTGCATTTGCACTACAGGTTCCCTTGTGCCCTGCTGAGGGATTGAGAACCTCAGTCCTTCTGTGGAAGAGCACATCTGGTTCCCAGATTGTAATGCACATACAACCTCAGGAAAATCTCTTCAAGTCAAGTCTGAGTTCTATGACTCCAGTCATCACTGCCTCTGGATCCCTTAAACCAAGAACAGAGCTTCTTGTTTTCTCAGTCAAGTATGAACAGTTGCAGGTTTGTTCATACTTGACTGAGTAACTAGTGTTAGTTACTCAGCCCAAAAAAGAAAAAGTAGCATTATTTAAAATGGAAAGTGACCATAGCAGCCAGGTAAACAAGAAAGCTATATGAAATAAAGCCAGACAGGAAGACAGTGTACGTTTGTCTGCTCCTGCTCTTTGCAGTAGGCTTCAGACAGGGTTATGTATCTCAAAGCCCCCAGTAAGATTTAAAAAAAAAAAAAAAAAACACAAACAATGAGTTCTATTCCAGGCTCTGAAGGTAGATCCTTACTGACCCAAGCAGACAGCAGAATGTATCTGGTGGTGGTGGCGATGGTTCATGCATTGTCTGAAATGAGAATGGTTCTAATGTTCACATTAGTAGGTTTCTACCTGCCTCTTTTGTTTTGTAATATTTACTTTCTGTTCATAAAACACTGGCAGTACACACAGTGTACTATCATGTGATTCCTTGCAATGGGAGTGTAGAAGGACTCTGGTTCTCAGGATACAGTCATTACTCTGTCCAGGCGCCATCTGACAGACTGAAGGTGATGTTTCCTTTCAGTTTAGTTATGCATAAATTTGCATTTTACCTTGACAGTGGTTTTTAATTGCTGAAAGGAAAAAAGAACAGATGTCTCGCAGATTTCACTTCTCATTTTTCTAAACTTTGGGCTCATCCCTCCCACGCTGTTGATACACATCAAGATATACCGCAGCCAGCAGCTATAAAATTCCATCATTCTCTTTTACCTAGTCTAGAATGATGAAATTCTGTATTCACTGCTAATCTCAATGGTTTCAGTCATCCAGAAATAACACACAGAATATCATTTATCCTTCCTGAGGTGCTTCTTCATGCTTGCAGAGCCACTATCTCCAAGCACAGCCCCAGTAGGATACATGTGCTTATTCCCCAGAGGGAACAGGATCTTACAGAAGAACGCTGTGCCACAAACACAGATGCCAGTCCAGACATCTCCACTGAGTTATGGATTTGCCATTCTTCACTACTGGGAGTCATAGGTTGCTCTGAGATTGGCAGGTAAATTTTTAATTCTCCTTGTAATTGCAAAGCAGTCTGCCAGAAAATAGGAATCCTTCCTGTTGGGTTTCTTACAGGGAATACCCCCATCTGACATTTTCCTTTCAGGATATAATTATTTTCCCTAACAGGATGAAACAAAATACCAAGTATATAGAAAAGCTACTGCTTCCCAAATATGTTCTTTTCAAAATTAAACAATGGCTGAACTATGGGCTTCCCCTCCCTTACATTCTCTATTTTTTAGACAGAAATTTGTTACTAATAACAAGTGCTCTTAAAGTGTCTCAATCCTGTGTGCAAGATAACGTGTGTATATAAAGTAAAGTAAAAAAAATCTTTAGTTTTGCAGATTTATTTTTTTTTTAAGTGTTGTCATTATTTTCCATCTAGAAAGAGCTTTCAGAGTATCAGGAACTACTAGTCCCAGGCTGAGAAGGGACAAAGTCCAGAATGAACTCTCCTGAGCAGAAGATGGAAGAAGGTGGTTTTAAACTCTTGGCTCGCTCAGCTGTGTGGTCAGACACAGCAAGCTAAACTTTGTTTAGTGACTGGTGTGACTTCTTCCTGTAACATGCCTTAAAAAGGGAAGTTCTGACTGAGGTAGTGGTTTAGCTGTGAGTCATGCAAGTGAAATGTTACATCTGTTTCTCAGACAAAGGCAAATCTAAATTCTTGAAAGTAGTCTTACCCCTGAGGCTCAGTGAGCTTTGTCTTTGCTAGTGAAAGGAACAAAAAGAAATGGAAAGACTGTTTTTCCAGTCTTCTTAATCAAAAAGTCTCCCTGCTAAGTTTCCTCCTAAGAAATTACAGGGACTGGAGTAGGGAGTGACATGCAGAAAATGGTCTAGGAAACATCTTTTTAATTACACTCTGTTTGGTACCATGGAGATCTCAGGAAATGGCAGTTTTGGTGTTTGACAGTTGCACAGCAGGTTCAGCACCTGAGAAGCATTTTGTCTTTTCCAATTAATCTTCCACAGGGCGCTGACCTTTCTCTCCTGAGCCATATCTATCTTTGTATATCCTTCCCTTGGTAAAAACCATTGTCGTGAATATGTGTTCAAGTATTACCTTGAAGAATGCTCAGTCCTAGTAATTCACAAGATGCTTAATATTAAAAATCTAGAAAACACAGAATATTAATAGCCAGTACAATCAGCAGCAAATCCCACATGCCTGTCATCACAGACCTGGCAAAGCCACGTTAATTATAATTGTTTTGTTGCTATTTAACAGAATGTGCTCTTGAGCAACAGTCTTTGGCACAAGAGTAGTACTGGGGCAAGAAGGATGGAGGGGAGGAGAGGGATCATAATAGCTGAGATGGATATCTGCCTGATAAGACAGTGACTGGATAGTGATGCACCAATGAATGGGCAGCAGACCCATGGAGTCTGCCATCTCCAAGTAGGCTGCGTCTGTGTGGCAGAGTAGCTAGATGCTATTCGTATATTGATGGCTTGTTTTTTCATTTTCGTAGCAACCACTGCAAACTGTTATTTGTAGGGCTTTCTAGTCTCAGTTACACAGGACCTGCTAACAGTAAATGCTAGTAGCTCTGTTAACCCTAAATATTTGAGTCAGATTTTAAAATAATGTTTAAATTGGTAACTGAAAATACTAAAAGTTCTCATTAAAAGTTCATGTAGTCAAAGCTGGAAGCAAGGCTCACTGTGCCCTCTAGTGTGCACAGTCTGTAGCTCCATTGTCCTCTCATGATGGCATGAAGGAAATGAAGCTGTTTTTTCTAGCAGTGGATTGGCATGCCAGATTTCTGCATGTCCTCCACAACACAAAGATTACAATTACAAGGCCTGCTGTACTTTGGCTGACATGGTACCCAGAGGAAAGGCATAAACACAGTTGTAGTCTGATGGGAACTGACACCATACATGAGCTGATGTATCACCAGATCAAGCATGCAGGTTACAAGTGAGGAAAGAAAGATTCTGTGCTCTGGTTTCGTCTTGTCCTAGATAAAGTTCCTACAAAACAAAACAAAACAAAAAAACCCAGCCAAACAAACAAACAAACAAACCACCATCCCAATCTACAACTTGTTGAAGGTGTTTCTAGCAGGTTTACAAGTGGCAGAGATGAATGCTATTCCCCTTACCTCTACAGTGTTTGTCCTGTCAAGTTCTGAACATAGCTGGAGTCCTAGATCTTTAACTATGTATGGGGCAATACTGACATCTCCCATGTTCTCTCTTTGTCTCAGGCCTGGTCTTTGCTGGCAGTCTCATCCCCATATTGCTCTTAATAAGTTTAGTCTGATGATCCACTCTTTGCTGTTCTTTATGTCACTAAATTTGTCTACATGCAGGTAACTGTGCCACGAGTTTCAAGTCCATTCAGCAATACAGTCACAGGAAGAGGTTAGCTACAGTGTCTGAGCAGCCCCCTCAATGATTCAGTAACTGCACAATGCTGACCTATGAATGTCCAGAACATGAAGGCAATGCAGGGGTGCCGCTGGCTGCTGCAGAGACCACTGATTCTCTCTACTGAAATAAGGTGGTGGGAGGGTATCCTGCAGTTCAGTTGAGTGCAGCATGCATCATGAGATACTGTTTGTAGGCCATGCCTGCAAGGTTCTTAGCCTCCAAGTCCTAGACACACTACTCTTTTCATACAGAATCATCTTCTTTTAATATCTGATGTAATTTGTCTGGTTCTGTGATCTATCCATTTTCAAGCAACTCTTCTCCAAGTCTTCTCATCAAAATGCAATGATAACATTAGCCTTTAAAAGCTGCCAACACCTCATATTCTGACACGTGCATCAGTAAGTTAAAGGAGAAAAAAAAAAAAAAAAAAAACAAAAAAAAAAACCACCCAGTAATGTTACTGGAATATGCCTGGCCAGCAGGCAGCAAAGTAGCTCCTTATCACAAAAGGAAGAGGCCACACTCCAAATCACTCAGCTGTAGACAAGCTTCATTCTCTGCAGTGACCAAGCTCAGAACTATTGCTGAGCTTATGAGCTCCTCCAGGCTGTTCTTCCAACTCATTATTTTGCCAGAGGGTGCAAACTCATTGTTTCATTCACTTCCTCTAACAGCTTGCAAGGGGTTCCTCCAATCATCCTCTTCTTTCCAATAGTTTTTTTCCCCAGCCAAAGCACTGATTTCAGAGGACTATCACACTCCAGTGCCTGTACCTTTCCTGAAGATTTTCAGCTATCCTTTTTTATGTACTGCCAGGCAACTGAGAGAGCATAGCTGTCAGATAGCTTTTTAAATTCCACCCCTACATATCAGTACAGCAGATTTCCATCCCCAGGTTTCACAGAAGTAAGCAATGTCTCTAGCAATGTTGGATTTTTTTTTTTGCCTTATGTTCCTCACCAAAGAGCTGTAGGATGGTTCTGGATGGTATGGTTTATGTTCTTCTTGGAATGAGCTGCCCGTGGGACAGGAAATGGGAAGTGGAAGTCTTCTCATTTGTTTTCATGAGATTCTCCAAGAATTCTGAAGAAATCATTGGTCTCCTCTTGTGGTGAGAGAAACTTTTTTTGTATAACAGGTGTTCTTTGTGAGAACCAAAGACTATTTTCACTTTTAAATGTGTGCTTTTGACAAAACAGGTAGCAGACTTTGGGAAGAGAAACCTTCTGAAATTCTTGTCTGATTCTGATTTTTCATAGGACTCTATGTACTGGTGGGAGCAGGGGCTCTCATGACCACTGTTGGATTTTTTGGGTGCTGTGGAGCAGCGCGGGAGTCTCAGTGCTTACTTGGAGCAGTAAGTAAAAGGTTTCAAGCGCCTGGGCTAAACAAGAAAATCATCCAAAAGTATATACCTTCTGTTAACAGTAGAAAGGTATTTACTGTCCAAGACCTAAAATGTCCTATGTCCTTTTACTGGCTAATCTAGCATCTCTAGCCACCATGCTGTTGCAGAGATTGCATATGTGAAGAAGTTCTCTTGCTTGTCTCATGTGATACATTTCCTGGAATTATCTTCTGTCTTTTCTGAAGCTACCATGTGAGTGACAGCTGAGCCACATCTTTGCCATTTCCACATTTGTTTCCATATTACAAGAAATCTGTCTTGACACCCTTGTTACAAACCCTGCTTACGAACTTTCTTTCAGTTACTGTGTGGGCTGTTGAGGCCTGGGGCCTCATCCCAAGGACGAGGGACTGACTGACAGTCCATATAAAGCAGAACTGTGCAAGGTATATTAATGTAATATTCTCTTCTCCCTCTGCAGTTCTTTGCTTGTTTGTTGGTGATATTTGCAGCTGAGGTCACTGCTGGAGTGTTTGCCTTTATAGGCAAGAAAGTGGTAAGTAGCAAGCAACTTCTCATGTCATAATGGGGCAGCCATGGATTCTAATGCTGACTGACCTACTGTCTGGCTTTTGCACTGGAAAACTTGAAAGGATACCTTTTCCAGGAAGACTCTGACTTTCTTATCTGGAGTCCATGAAAACTTGTGCTATCACAAGTCCAGAACAGGGTGCAGTTTTTGCTCTTCTACAGAAAATCAGAAAATCTTTAGGTGTGGTTCAGCCTTACATCCACTAGGAACATCAAACAGAACTATATAATAAAATGCTATTGTTTGGGAAGAGGGCAAATTCAAGCACTAAACTTCTCCAACTAACGCTTTTTAACCAAAACGCAGAATAAGGCATATGTACATTCAGACTCATGCAGAGTCCCTCTGAATGCCACCAGGCCACAAAACCTCCTGTCTTTCCCATCATGGGACTTCAGTTTACTAGGCATAATTTTCTGCTCTGGAAGTTGATGACACAAACAGGAAGTCTACGCTGGATTGGGGGTCAGACTTATTTCCCACTCACCTGGAAAGTCTGATTTCTGCAGGCAATACAGGAAGCCCAGAAAATCTATGAAGACGTTTATGATGACTACATGAAAAACCCAGAGGGAAAGGTCAACAGCACTATCTACCGCTACCACTTGGCTGTGAGTCGTCCTTCTGAAAGTTAATACCTTGCACTACTACTACTGTCACATTACCTCTTAAAATTCAGAATGCCTTCCACTGAGGTATGAAAGAATAAAACTGAGCATTACTTAAAGTAGAGCCAAAGGCTCACAACCCTGTTTTCCTCTTGGCTCTGTCAGAATTCTGGTTTTCAGATCCCAAGTGATCCCTACCTTTCAAAGTGAAAATGGCCAGCCCTTTAAACTTCAGCTGATGTTCCTCATCTTTGTTGTGCAGAAGATTACTATTATGGCCATTTTGGATATTAAAATCCAAGAATAAATACTCACAAATGCAGAGAGAGTTAGAAAGGTCTGAATCGCTCTGCATTTTTTGGAGAAAAAACTGTGACCCATGTCCCAGGACCTACAATGTGACAGATGCTGTCACTGACTGAACCAAGTAGGTTAAGAACCAGAAGGACACGTGTGACTCGGTTCAGGCCACCCAAAAAAGTTAGAGTCTGAATCAGAATTAGAACCTGTGACTTCTTGAATCTTATTCATGTCCATCCTGTATCTACACTGCCTCCCACAGAGATCAAGTGCAAGCTTTGTTGCTTTTTACAGCATTCCCACGTTCTTTAGAACAAACATTTCACAACCTCAGACCCTTTTGTCCTTCTCCCGTAGCTGTTTTTTTTTGACCCAAAGAGAAATTCCAAGCATTTTGTGGGAGACAGCCAAACAGGAAAAACAAACAGTCTGAAACACTCTGATTTATTACTGTCTCCAAAACCAGCACTATGTTTTGTCAGAAATAAAGATCTTAACATTTTTTGTCGTAGCTTTTGTGTGTTGTCCATAATTCTGTATGGACTATTTGAACTCTCTGCTTTCTCCCTTTAACAGCTGTTTCCCTGTAACTCAGGAAACTACTTTTCCAAAATAAATTTGTTTGCTTTGTTATGAGATAATGTGATATAAATCCCTTCTGGAAGTTGTTTTTAACTCAAATTTGTCTCTTTGTTGTGGCTTCAGAAAATTGAAATTGATTTTTGAAAATTTTGGCCCACACAACTGGAACTCTACCAGAGGCAGCAGTTACTATGGGTAATAGATTAATTACTCAATCTGTATTGTTTCCTTGATTTTTCATCTCTCTCTCTCATTTAGCTCCAATGCTGTGGTAAAGGTAATGTGGAACAACAAATGGGATTACCCTGCCCAGAGAATATCGAGATGCCAAAGGCAAGTGTTCTGGTTCACAAAATCACTTTTTCCTGTCAATTGTTTAGTAGGATTGGAGAGATTCCATAAGAAAAAGAAAGGAGGAACTTTTTACCTTGCAAATTCTGTCATGAAATTCCTTATGAAATGGAGCAGAGTGGAGGCAGAAGTTGCAGGTCACATGGAACATGCCCAGCCCTCATTTCTGAAGCCTGATTGTAGCATCCCATGGTAGCTGAGACATTATTACATCATCTGAAAAGCGGGAAGGACATAACAGAACAGAAGCCCTAAATTAAACATCCTGAAAAGCTGAATTTTGGCAAGGGCCTGCCTTAATCCTGCATAGAGGCTCCAGACTAGAAAATGCCAGTGTCAAGAAGATACTGTCATTTCCCTCTTTTGTGGAATCTGCTTGAGAGTACAATGTCAATCTGAAGGGCCAAACTTCCTCATTTAGCATGGCCTATCTTATAAATGGTTCTAAATGTAGGGAAATTACTTTTGTGTGTCAGCTTGAACAGGCAAGAGGTACAGATATTTCACTAGAAAAGGGAACATGCTGTGAAAGTTGTCCAACAGAACACAAGGCACAGATGCAAGCATTAGTACAGTGACTACAATAATATTTTTCACGTTTATCTGTTGTTTAGTGACAATAGCTGACAGAGTTGGTTGGAGTATATTTTTGTAAGAGTAAAAACCTTTCAATTTTCTCTTTAACAGAGCTGCCTGGTTGAAATCCAGAATGTAATTGATGCTAATCTGCATTTAGTTGGAATTGTTGGAATTGCAATTGCTGGCATCACAGTGAGTAAATCCACATTCACCCTCTCAAACCTGTATTTGAGCCCAGTACCCTGCATGTTACTCAAGGCTTTGTGGAAGGTGTTTCCTGGTGAGATTCCTCCAAGGTGCAGCCATTCTTGTAACTTTTAGTGCGTCCTCCCTCTGGGAATTGCCCACATTAGGGCAAGCGGACTTGCATGACTTCTTTTTACCAGTTCATTTTGTGTCCTTAGAAAGAGAACAAAGTATGAAATGCTAATCTTATTTTATTGTAATATTAGCAAAACAGAGTACACACGAACCAAACTGAAAAGCAAAAGTCTGTAGCAGCATTTCACCTATTCCAAAACAGCTGATGCTTTAGGCCATCTAAGGATCCGTTCCTTAGATTTCATAAGGAATAGAGAGCAGCTACCCTTTGTATAGAAATGGTTTTCCAGGAAAATGCTGGCTGTAGCACTGGTTCAATGTGATACATAGTTTATAAACAGATTTTCTAGGTCACATGTCCAGTGATTAGTACATATTTTCTTAAAGGAACAGGATTTAAGCTGCATAGTTTTCAGAACAGCATTTCCTTCCTAAATGAGTAGCACCTAGTTACAGATAGCTGTTTAATCAAATTATGTCATCAAAGCATCAATAACTTTCCTTACAGTCCACCTTCTCCCACAAGTGTGTATTGTATTCCTAAGGTCTGCTCCTCCATGACAGAGCTGTGACCAATAGATGTCACCCTGCTGCAAGGATATGGCAGGAGTGGGCAGCCTGTATCAAATGCAGGCTTCAACAAAAAGCATTTTCCAGCATGTGTGTGCCATGACTTCCTTCAGACTCAGAACAGTAGCATGAGGAGCCAGAATATTAGTAAGGAAATACGCCTTTAGCTGCTCTGAAGAGTAGGAGGTTCATGGACTTATATGGACACTTAAAAGCAGATGGGTTTATGTATCTAACAGAAACGATGGTGTGGGTAAAGCAGATTAAACAATCCTGTGATTTGTATAAAACATGAAGGTGTACTCAGAAGTATAGGAAAGCAACATAGGTGGGACAGAGTTTCAATAACCTCATTGCTCAACAAGGATACACTAGAAATATGAACAACTCTTCTAAGGCTTCCCACCTCAGATACAGGAAGTTAGGAAATTATAACCTCTTTAGCAGCAGAAACATGTCTGTACATTTTTCCGTGCCTGCTTCTGACACTTCATGGGGCATGACTGGTCAGCATCTCCTTCTTTCTTAGGGAGGTGTGTGGGGAGGGGATATAAACTCAGCAGTTTAACTGCATGAGAGTACTGCTCATCTCCCCTCATTAGTAATGAAGCCTCAGGAGATAGCTACTGACTGCTCTGGAGAATCAGCTTGTGGCAAAATCCCAAATTTCTGGAGACTCTGGCAACACTCACTGTTCTCTGGTTTTAACATTCCTTCTTGTTAACTAGTTCCCCAACATGTTTTATATTTAACTTATAGTCTTGGTCTTGAGTAGTAACTGTTAGGAGCTTAGCTTCCTCTCTAAAACTGCAATGCTCAGTACCAGTTCCAGAGAACTGGTTCCTCTGGAATCCTTCTTGGCTCTTACTCAAATGTGCATACAATATTCCACGCAGAAGCATTCTGAAACTCAAAAACTTTTGGTGCAATACTAGGCATAATACCAATAGTCACAGTTACTGATGTTAGCAAAATTGATGTTAATAGTATTGTTTGGGGCAGTTATACTGGCCCTAACGTTTAGAACAAAGACCAGTGAAACTAGTGTGAGCAGATAAAAACTTGGCTTTGAGTATCAGTGAAATCTCATTTACATTTATTGTCTGATACCTTGAGGTTTGTAGATGGAAGCAGTCACTTGCTACTCTGCCCTGAGAACCTTCGGGTTGTTCTGATGTGCAGACTATTTAATAACTGTTTTGTAAGTGGATCTCTAAATTGCATCCCTTTTCTTCTAGATCTTTGGCATGATATTCAGCATGGTTCTGTGCTGTGTGATCCGTAACACAAGAGACATGATCTAAAACTTTCACTGCACAACTATGTTCCAGGAGTTCCAGACTAAACTTTACAAGAAGTGCTCTTCTACCCAATTTAATAATTGTAATGTATTTTAATTAGTGCTTTAACATACTGAGAGGAAAATATCCCATTAGGTAAGCAGATGAATTGTATTAGTTACAGTAAAACCAAAGTAAAAAAATAGGGGTTTAAAATGTCCTTCTTAATGAAAACAGCAAAGGTGCATCTAAGACTAATTTGATTTTTAATGTTTGTATATGTGCAATTAAGAGATTATACATCTATAGACATGGTGGAAGCACATTCATATCTCTCTTTACAAATATTTATGCACATGAGCAGGTACCCATATATGCAGTACCTTGTATAGGTAAGTATGTGCAAATGGAATATGTTATGTGTGTATGTTTGCAGGCATATTCTTCCTGCAAGAGTGAAATTCTCACTATGCAAGAGTGTACACACACCTATAGGTATATAGTGCTTGAAACCTTTTCATACTGAGCCCATTTGCCAAGAACTAGCAGAGGAACAAATGCCATTGTAAAAAGTGAGGCCTATAATCCCTTTTTTAACTGTTCTTTCCAAAGCCCAAACAGTAGAATTAATAAAATTGGAATTTAAAAAAAAAAAAAAAAATTAACACCAACACAACAACAAAACAACCACACCCACCACCACACTTGAACACCCTAAGGGCCTGCTGCAGCAAACTTTAATTCATGTGAGTAGACCTACTGACCTCACTGTCATGCAGAGACTGGATTTTGTCTTTTTTAGGACTGGACCACTTCATGCAAATGCAGAAAGCTCTGGGGGAGGAAACATGTCCAAGGAGAACCAGCCTAAAGGAAAAGGGGGAAGGAGGTGGGAAGCTGGCAAGATAATGCAGTCATTTGGGAGCAATTGCAGTGCAAGGTGTGCTTGAGCTTCCCAAGCCAGCTTGAGACATGCACCAAAAAAAAAAAAAAATCTATGAGTTAAAAGGGTCACTAAAATCTTTATTCAGATCAAGTCACTTTATCCTGCAAGTCTCTATATGGTATATATGCTGGTGCAGGAGTGGAGCCTATATCCAGAAAAGCAGCAGCTTTGTCAGATACTCTAGAATCTAGCTGGCTTGTGGAAGCCAACCGAAGAGTGAAAATGGTCAGGGAAAGACACACAGCACTTTAATATCCTCTGTTTCTGCTTCTGTGACTATCACAGCTTCCGTGGGACTCTTACCTCAACCTCTCACCCTTTCTTGCAGGTATAAGGCAGGAAAGAAAGATGGGACATTCTTACAGTCATAAAGTAAATTTTCTTACTAGTACCTTTAGATTGCATGTCAGGTATAAAAATTACACTGTGTGCTTGAAATACCTCAGGGCTTGTGTTTACATAGTTTGTTTCTATATTTTTATTTTTCTATTTGTCCTATTTATTCATAAGAGAATGTTCCTTTTAAAACAGCATACAAGGGAAAAGGGTTGTCACCAGAAGGGGAAAATAAATTACATCAGAGGCTCAGAACCTCCTCCATTTTTGGCTTAATCGAAATAACTCACCATTTCAGAGAACAGCTTTTTGCTAATATCCACATAGCAGCTCTGTTTCTCTGATGATCACTAGTTCAGATCTATGGTGCATTTGTTCCGTACATGATGGGGAAAAGTTAACCTAAAATACATACCTGACTGAAATGGTCCATAATGTCTTAACAGGACTTGGTATTTACAAGTCATGGGAGTTCCATTCCACTGTAACATGATGAAAAGAAACAGGATTTCAGAAAATGTGTGCATTCTGGTGCACACTTTTGTGCAGAATATACAACCCTCACGATATTTCTCTCTCATTTCCCAAAGAAACACAAACTCCCATCACTTTTCTATTACTTCAGGGTTGGAAATACTCTTGTTGTTCCATTAATCCAATTTAATTGACACATATTGCTGTCTTTTACATAGATTTCTCTTTTCCAATTGTTCAGCCACAAACTGTGACACTGAGACAGCTGTGCACTAAATGCTGGGCGTGCAGCAGGCACTACCAACTGAGCAGTTTCCAGGCCTAGCTTCAGGTACCCACCTGACAGGGAGACATTATATCCTATGCCTAAGAAGAGTTAGGCTTGTATCACTCCATTCACAGCTGATTAGCTATGGATGCCATGTAAAGTAGGGCCTGGCACCCTATTCTGCCAGCATCACACCTGTAAATGGGCCCCGATCTACCATCTGCTCCTAAGAAAGGCTCAACTGGAAGAATGATACTGGCAGAAAATCCATGAGGGTCTCAAGCTGAAACTAAGAATATAAGTTATTCACAGCAGACCACTGGCATAGCCAAAGCAATGTGTGCCTGGATCCCAGGTACACTTGAAGACTGTCCCTGCAATTGGTTCTGCTCTAAATAGATAATGGGATAGTATACAACTGGTGTGTTTTCTCCCAAGGTAATAGTGACAGAAAGAAGAAACCGATATAGAGTGTCACTTTTGCCATTCAAGGCAAGACAGCTTTCTGGGAAAACCAGTAAAAATAGCACCCTAGGGAAGCCAGTGGTTCAGGTTCTAAGATTATTGCCCTACAGAGATAGCAATTTATTGCAAATAACACTATTTTCTTCTGTTACACTGGCCTTTGTAATGACAGTATTTTATGTATTTTAAACATATATACAGATAATTGGGTGTAATTCCTCAAATTTACTTATTTGCTTACTGTTTCTCAAGTTGGAAACTCCTGCTTCTGGGATGCGCTGAATAAAAAGGCAGCTCAGAGAAACTTCTGTTGTTCCCCCAGCCCCTCCTTCCCTCAGAAGTACAAAACCATCTAAGTGCCTTACGAAAACAGGGAAGAGTGGCACAAAGAAACCTTTTATAATTTCAGACTTGAACAACCTAACTTTCTGCTGAAATGTTTTGGGCTTGTGGGTTTTTTTCTTCCTCTGAACAGTGCATTTCTTTTTCTGAACATAATTACTGATTGTACTCCAGGTTTTTCTGCTATTTAGGTGTGCAGGATGCTCGCACTTCATATTATGAATAGAACAATAGCAGCTACTGGTTTAGTTCTCTCTAAGTTATTGGTATAGTTCAAGCTGGAAATCGATGTTATGCACCTACTAGTGCCCTTAGCAGAATCCACAGATAAAGCCTTTCATGTTGGTTCCTGATGTTGTCTGCTGTGTAATATATTTGCAGTCTTCTCTGCATCTTAGTAACTGAAGGTCTTTTTTAACTCATTAAGGGACAGAAAATGCAGCTGTTCTTTGCCTGTCAAAGCTGTGAGAATTCCTTCCTGTTGCTTTTACATCATAGCTAGTTAGCAACTCAATTTGCATTGACTAGCTTGAGCAGTCATTTTTAAATGCTCAGATGTCACAGGCAGGCTTATGGCTATAAAAACTGGATATTTAGTGCCCACAGTTTAGTATGCTGCTGCTCTTTCATTTCAGCTCCTGAAAGTGCAAAATCTTTCATCTTTGTCAGCAGTACAAAAATAATTTCCAAACAACTACACCATGTGTCTTTAGTAAGAAAGCTTTTCCAAGGTAACTAAATCCAAACCAGTATCTAAACTTCCTCAAAGACAGTTCACACTCCAGAGTTGCATGCTGGGATTTAATTAACAAACTCCAATGCCTGCAGGCACTAGACACAGTAATAGCAACTGCCATACAGGTCAGCAGAAATTCCCATTTAGTCCTGTCCCTTCTCCCTGTTTCAGAGAAGAACAAGAAATGAGCAAATCCCTCCAGTGATAATTCTGAAAGCGCATCACACACATTTTCTTCTCCTGTCAAACAATTTGTTATAAAGCATAAAGATGTAAATTAATGATGCCCTTATTATATCTCTAGACACCATTATTCACATGTCCCCTGTCTAATTTTTCTAAGTAACTGACTTCAGTGGGAGTTTCATTTGTTCTAGGAAAACCTCAGCCAGTTTTGGTATCTCACAAAGACTGCACAGGAGCTGATGAAGCACAGCCCCATAATATCCCTACAATGAAAACTCATATTTCACTTGTCTTCATACTGAAAACAATAATTTTATAGCAAAATATATTTCATATGTATCGTGAAAAAAAAAAGTTTTCTTAAGGGTCTTCAGATGCTGTGGTTTACAGCCTTTGGAGGCTACTGATCAGCAGCATCAGATGTTGTTCATAGAAAATGTACACAAATAAAGCTTTTCAATCGTACTTCTTCCTCTGTATTGCTGCTCCACTAGGTTCTTCAAAACACATAAGACTTCCAATATAACATATTTGTTTCTATAGCATAAATTCAGGTTCTGGACAGAACTGGTGTATCGGTTTATGCTGCAAAGTCTGTAGCAGAATTACCTCTATGGCAGCTTTCTTTGAGAGAAAAACAAACAACTTGATCTGTTGCTGAAACTAGCTTTCACTTCCCTTTAGTCTAATGTATTCTTAAGTAGTGTTTTATCAGCTTTTCTGTCTTGAATTTGAAACAACTTTCTAATAAAAATAACCCGAAATAAACGACTACCAGAAAGAATTCGTCTCCGTGCCCTCCAGCGTACGCTGCCAGCAGCAGACCCCAGGAACTCCACGATTTCACTCCCGGGAGGTTCCACAACTTCCTTTCCCCCCGCGAGACCCTCTCAGCACGGCGGCGCTGCCTTCGCCTCACCTCTGCATCCCGGCGCGCCTGGTCCGGGCACCAGCTGAGGCGGCGGTCCCGAAGTCC
>NW_008600548.1:0-8445 GCF_000691845.1 Merops nubicus
CGATCAGCAGCCAGGGCTCCCGCTGCCTGGGGCCACGAGTGGGCCTCGGTGCACGGCAGACTTGCCGTGGATAGCCTCTTGGTGAGACAGAGTCCTGCTTGAGGACTCTGTGCCTCAGCTCCACTGGGATGTACTGGGAGGCTCCCTGCACCTGGGGCGTGCTGCACGTTGCAGGAACTGGTCGGGAACGGCATAAAAATCACACGTGTGTTAGGGCTGTATAGATCAGTAGTATACATTTGTCTGTGCACTTATGCCCATATTATCCACGCTACACTGAATTTTGGCGTATACAAAGGGATGCTGTTATGGTCCATAAGCATCACCCATCTATATCTGCCCATTGGAAATCTCACAAATACATCTTCCCAAGACACACACCAAAACTAAACGGCATATACACTTGTCTCACATCCAGTGATGAAACCACACACACATAAATCCTCTCCCTCCATGTGTGGGGCATCACCAGCCACCCGAGAAGGCTGGGACACAGGGTAAGGAATGCCCCACACGTGGGCATGGGCAGAACCAGTTGCCACCCACACAAAAGGCAGAGCAAGCTGCAAGGCTCCAGAAACCCTCCCCAGGCAGGCTGTCCTGACGCTGTTCCCTGGGTGCTGAGCCTTTCCCAGGAGCCTGTGTAAACATAAACAAAAGCACATGCGTGCTGTTCTGAAATCTATCCAAACATGTGAGCACGCCTTTCACAAAATCACACGGAGTCTGGCACAAACACTTGTCTGCTTACAAAATGACATAAATTGTGTCTGTATACACAAACACACACGCTGATGCAGCTGGGGAAACACATTGCTCAGATCCAGATAGAGATTTACCACTGATAAGGGTACGGCCACGCTCCCTCTCCCGCACCCCCTGGGACTGATCCTGCTCTCCCTGAGGTCAGTGGGGGTGCTCTGGTTGCGAGTCCTTGATGCTGGTGTGCTCCTGACTGTGTTCTCATGTGAGCAGACACCCAGTGCTAAGCCTGATGACTTGTATGGAATTAACTCGAGGTTTGGTGGCCTGTTAGGGATGTGCCCAGCTCATATCCCCAGGCTGCCCAAAGCTGAAAGAACCAGCACCAAAACTCCCTCTGGAGACCTGGCAAAGGATCAGGCTCAGAGACCGCCTGGGGACAAGCATTGGTGCTTGTACATGTACATTGGAGCTTTGTACATGTCACAGGCACATCCCACCGATGCCTTCGCCCTTTGCCACCCGTGCCCCCCCTGCAATGCACAGTGCAACAACCCTCCTGCAACACTGGTCCTGCAGAGGGGAGGGGAGAGGTGGTCCCTGGCCCACGTGGGCTCCCCACTCTGCCCAGCCATCTGCTGTGCTGTGAGCAGCAAGATGTTTCCTCCATGGGAAGGCCCTTGGTTTGTCCCAAAGGGCTGCGTGAGATCAAGATGATGCTGCACTGCTCCTTCATGCTCTTTTCTGTCACCAGCTGCAAGAACAGGGACTCTGAACAAAGGCCACCGAAGCAAGGTGGTTAACCAGCTTTAAGGCTATTTTTAATCTGAAAATGTCAACAGTCAGATGCTTCTGAGGCTATGAGTGATGTCTTAGCCACCCAACACCCCTCTCCACAGGTTCGAGCTGCTGCCCAAGCTCCAACCAGTGGCTGCAGGAGATGGGTCACATTTCACACAGGACAAAGAGGGAGCATCAGCTGCTGGCCAGGCCACTGCTCGAACCGAGGAATGTGACAGTGAGACCCAAAGCTCTTGCTTTGGGGTCAGGACAGTCTTTCTGGTCTCCCTTCCATCCTCCACCCTCAAGCACCTTGCAGCCTTTCCCTCCACTCACAGCAGTGTCTCCTCTAGCTTTTACCAGACCACCTTGCTCAGTCTGCTATCCCTTGACAGACTGCTTTCTCCCTTCTTTAATGTATTTTTACCTTCCTTCTGTTGTTTCCAAGTCATTGTTATTGACAGCAGTCAGCAGCCTCCAGCTATGTCATGTCTCTCTTCTCCTCTCTGTGTTTATCCACCAGCCACTCTCACAGAACTGGCCCTTAAATCTCCATTTCTTTGCTGCTCAGACAGCTTGGCCATCTCCAGCTCTCCCTCATCCTCAGTCCTGGACACCCATCACCCACAGGCAGTGCAGACAGACCACCCCAGATGAATTTGTCATGGCTTTGGCAGCAGTCAGGGATTTGACTGCCATTCCACCCATGAGAGGAGGTCCCTGATTTTGCACAGTAGGCTTGGATGCACTATCAAAGTTCAAGCACAAAAACAAGCACTGGACAAACAAGTGTTGAGCCAATACCTTCTGCTTCTCACCCCACGCCCTGATTGTTAAACAAAGTCTACAAGCCACTGCAAACTGCTCTTATCTTGTATCAGAAGCTCTCCAACATGCATCCAGCTCTCTGATCTCCACAGAGATGTTCTCCCCTCAGTGTCCTCCTGCCAAGTGGAAAATGGCTAGCAGGTACAGGGATGTCCTGCATGGTCTGTGAGATTTTGATCCATTTGATGGCCATGTTGGTGCCAAGGAGAAGCCTCCAAAAGGAAGAAGAGGTGCCTGGTACAGGATCATCAATGCTCTGACCTATCCCCAAGTAGCTCATGAGCTCTTTGAAAGCCCACAGAACCTTCAGAGATCTGAGGAGTCCACCTTGGACCTCTGCACCACTTGAGACTCATTGGTCTGTGTTGATCACCACCATGGGTACCAAGGGACCCTCCTTGCAGAGGATGGGGTGTCTCTGCCCCAGTTACACACAGAATGCATAAAGAAACTCTGTCTGCACGGAGGGAGAAGCTCCTTAAGGGGTAGCCCAGCATTTACAGTAATCAAGAATGATTCAATTGACAGGTTTGTGTGGTGTTTGTTAATTTACTTGAGATTCATTCCTGGGAACAGCTGGCTTTATCCCAGCAGGACTGTGACTCTCACTAGCCCACCTGCTGCTAGACAGACGGGCTTTGGGTACAGTTGTAGTTAAAGTTTACCAGGCAGATATTTCTGGCCATTAAAAATGGAAAAGTTCTTCAAAGACTCATCTGCTGAGAAGCTTTTGGAGGCAAAGATGTTGGCTCTGGGCTTTGCTAAATGGCTTCACTTGACTTTCCAGCATGGTCAAGGAGCTGAGGCCATATTTTGTCATTTGAGCATTACCAGTTGAATTACCAGGATCATGGTATACAAATAAGAACTCATGAAAAAGTCACTTAATATTCAATTACAGGGTCTGTTCTGGAAGCTTTTACAGGAGTTTAACTCGAGGGAATTAGACACCCAAGTCCTCCTGAAATTCAGTGGGAATGGTCACGTACCTTTCTGCTGTGGAAACCTCTGACCAATCAATTTATATAACATTAATATTTGTCTTCCTTTAAATTGACTGTATTCTTTTAAGATATAATTAGTTTTTCCTTCTAGTACCCATGTGGGCATGAGTCTTTAAAGTAAATGACAAAAAGATGTATTAAAAAAAAACAGAATTATTTCTCAGAAGAATCTTTTAAAAAGTCATAACTAGGTTTCAACAAAATGTATTCCCCACCTAGGGAATACAGACCCCTTCCAGAAATTCCAGTGGCTGGTGAGATGTGCAGAGAGGACCACTTGCCCCCCCAGACCCACAGGGTTGCTGGACCTTGTACCACAGCTGAGCCCTTAACAGCTGCCTCCCTCTCCAGAGCTTAGGGGACAAGAAGTGGGGCTGTCTTCCCCAACGAGCCCCCCTGGCAGCAATGTGGGTTACTCAGAGCCTAGCCCAGAGCCTCCTTGACCACATAGTGCCTATCAGCAGTGGTGGGAGAAGAGCTGCATCCCACCACTATCAACAACACCAGTTCTCTCAGTCCAGAACGAGGGTCAAATGTCACCAAACCAGAGCGAAGTGCCTGCAACGCTTGGGGCAATTCCCTCTGCTGGGCTTTCCTGTCACTAAACTACTGATTAGCTATTGATTAAAACATCTATTAATCTTTATAAACTATTTATAAATGGAACCTTAACATCAAGTGTGACCTGTACAATATTGAAATAGAAATTATACTTACTATGGATTTTTAAGTAAGTTAAATATGTGAGTGAAACACCACAGCATAACCTTACGTGTGTTCATTTTGTGTCAGTTATGAAACCTTTCCATTGAGTTACATATTTTTGGCTTTACTTCAAGTCCTCACATATCTGATAAATATATCTGTAATAGCTGTGGTTAAACACCTGCCCTGATCCCTGCTACACGCCCATATTATGGGGGTATCCTGGGCTGCCCCTCTCTGATCCCCCCAGCTCAGTGAGGCTTCAAGATAGGAGCTGCCCTGCCTGGCACTCGCCTGCCCTCTTGGTTGCTGGGTGAAGTCTTCCAAGTCTCACACCAAGCCCATGGCCAGCAAGGTGGCTGCCAGAGGAGGTGGTGGCAGCACTGGACTGTAGTTAGAAACTCAAACCAACAGCACTCGCTGGCTAAAAATCAAACAAGGAGCTTGCTACTGTGAGAGCTCAGCCGACTCCATTAGTTACATGGCACGTCCAGGAGGGGTAACCAGCTTGCAATATATTAAACAATTAATCATTTAGATTGCAACGCTCTTAGTGCTGCAGGCATTTCCCACTCAATGTGTGGCACAGGTGCGGGTGCCCCGCGGAGGAATCCTGCCTGCAAACTTGGGGAAACAAGGACATGAACAGAAAGCCAGGCTGGAATTGTGTCCTCCAGGGTTACAAGGTTCTCCTGATGATCCCACTCCTGCACGTTTCCACACGTGTTGACCAATAACCCCAAAAGATGCCACTGCTCAGAGGGAACAGCAGAGTCAAATGTGCTGTTTAACACAGGGATGGTCTCCACAGCCAGGGCTGGGCTGAGCCTGGCCTGGCTCATTGGTGCTAATGATGCAGTTCACCACTGGCCTCTCATTTGCCAGTTTGCAATGAGGACCTTAATGCCTCTCTCTTTGCCCCAGTTCCATCAACGGCTTTTGAAGCTCTTGACATCATTTACTTTATGGCAGTTTCATCCCTGTTTCCAGCTGAGGGACCAGGTGACATGGCAGAGGAGATGTTGCTGTCACATATAGTTGCAACTAAAGGGTTTACAACATTTGCATAGCTATTTTCCTGTCTGTTATGGGTTACATGTGCCCTTTGAGAAACAGCTTCAGTGCTGGAGAAACGTGGCCTGTTGCAATGGGCAAGGAGCCAGGGCTCTGCTGCACGTTCCTCCCCAGGTAATGCCATGGATGAAAAGGTGTCAGGACAGGACCCGAATTAGTTGCACAACTGCAGGCAAATAGCTGAACTACATTTTTGTACCTCATTTTTCTCACCTAAGAGGGAGGATATGGGGCAGCACGAAGGAGGGCAAGTGCAGGATTTGCAGGAGGTTTTAGGGGTGCAAGATACTTCACACCAAATCAGCCTCTCTCCATGATCTTTTGCTTCAGAAACACCCTGAGCTGCTGGTTGTTTCCAGCCCAAACAGGAGAAGAAGCCCTTGTACCTCTGGCCCTGCCAGTGGATTGCACCAGATTTACTGGATCACAGAAATTTCTGAGTGTTTTTGGAGGGGACCTTACAGTGACAATACCCATGAGCTGGTTGCACTAAGAGAATAATTAAACCCCAGGAGGATCTGAGGCTCTTCAAAACATCCATGGTACAGGGATTTACCCCACATAACTGTTTTCTTAGTAATAATGGATCAGGAGCCCCTGCTCCACCAGCAAAATGCCCTGCACAAATTCATGCCCCTGGACACTTGTTCTCCACAGTGTCCAATGGGACTCTGCTTCTATACAACCACGAGAAATTTGGAGAAATCCTTCTCTGGAGTGAAGATGCTCTGCACTCTGCAGGCCTAGGAGCAGGATTTGGCCCTACGATTTCAGCTGGTGTCTCGTGAGCATGGGCTGAATAGGAACTGTAATTGGTGCAATTCTACATCTTCAAGGCTATTAGATCCTTGTAGCTCCCCATCATGCTGTGTTTGGAGTAAATAGAGAGTGTTTAGCCAAGCTGAGAGCTCCTCTAATGGAACAGACAGTTCTTCCTCTCTTCATCAGCTTGTCCCCACAGCTTTGTTATTTAAAATCAGGTTAAAAAAAAAAAAAATTAAAAAAAAACAGTAGACAGGTTTAGTTTGGAAGCCGGAGGACAGGAAAAGTTAGAGATATTTATTTGACAGGGTCAAGGTTGCTGCTTTTCTTTTCTCTTTCCCCAGGTCCCATAGGTGTTAGACTGAGAGACATTTAATCGAGGGAGTAGCGGTTTCATATCTATAACAAAAATCAAATAATGCAAGATGATTTACTCCCCCTAGCAACCAGGGAGCTTACCCTTAGCAACCAGCCTAGCCTCAGGCAGCGGTGTAATCAGCTTGAAAATATTTCAATTATTGTGTTGATTTTAGTGGATTTGAGAAGCACTGTGCGGAGAGACCAGGCACATTCTGCCCACGACCTGGAGAGGAAGATATTGATTTAAACAGGTGTCAGAAAGGAAAAGTGGAGTAAATTTAAATGCAATAGGAGAACAGCGCATTGAGTGTGGTTCAGTGTGGGGGTGACATTTTGCTCATCGCCTTGAATGAAAGTGACTCAACTGAACTAGAAATTTCACCTTGAAAATCATCTCCCATCGACACAATCAAGAGAAAGCCGCTCACCATCTCTTTTCCCCGGTCTGGGGGAAGAAGCAGGGGAGGGGTTGGCACCTGGGTTTCCGAGGCAGTTTTGGGGAAGGTAGTTATCAGAGCAACACGGGATTAGCGTATCCCACCCAAGAAATTAGCTGAGTGGTGCTGGGGGAGCAAGGGGCAGGTGGGAGAGAGAACATCTGCAGAGACCGGGCAGACTTTACTACACGGAGCAACGCTGTTTGCAGACTCTGGGATGCTACGCTGGGAGCCAGGAGTCTGGTACCAGCACCGGACTGAGTGGTCACTGGTAGCAGGAGCAATGGCCCAGCAGGTCTCAGACCTCAGATGGTGTTTCTCCTCCTTGCACGGCACGGGCCAAACCCTGTTGTCATTAGCAACCCCACAGAGCAGCGTATGGGGATGTCTCTGTGCTCCTTCAGCCTCCACGGTGTAGTTTGCCCAGGCTTTGCAGCCCATATCCAGCACAGAAAAAGGCAAACCAGATCCTGGTTTTAGGAATTTTGGTTTTTTTTAGGAAACCGTCCCATTCCTCTCCACCCTTTGCTGGCTGTCCCCACCCACAGAAGGTGCTCCCAGCAAAGCCCCAGCCTGGCCCTAGGCTGCTCCCTCACCCTCTGCTCCTGTGTTTTGTTCTGATCATCAGCTCCCCGCCACAGTAACAGCCCGTGTGTGGGTCAGCAGAAGCTGGTGACATCTCTGCACACGCTGCACCGAGGAGCTGCTTTCTGATGCAGAGGAAGGCTGTAGACAACGCACTGATAATAGGGTTTCATCTGTTCCCAGCCAAGTGACAACTGAAGTGCCATGTTCTGATGAGCCTCTTCCCAGTGGGGTGACGCCGTGCGCGGAGTGCATCAGAGCCCTGGCTCCCCGCGCTGCGGCCAGCTGCACTCAACCCACCGATAACCCGAGTCACAGCAGAGAGAAAACTTCTGTCCAGCTCACAAGGAACTGTTTTCAGCGTGCCTCTGACAGTTTGTGTCCAGGGCACTTCTCACCTGTGGTGAGTGATGACCGTGCATGCAGAGATGCCCAGCCCAGGGAGATCGAGACCCAGCGGAGCCGGCTGTTGGACCCCATGCCTTGCCCTGGATGCTGCTGATGCATCCTGACCTCTGATACCCGTTCAGAACCATCCTCCCCATTGGTGAGGGGAACAGCCGAGGCAGGAGCAAAGGCTCTGCAGGGACAGTGGGGACCAGAGGGGCTCCCTCCCCAGCAGAGCTTTTGGGGAGCCCAGCCAACTGGCACTGCCTCAGTTTTCTTCCCATCGCCAGAAATTCCTTCCTCACTTGTCAAGTGACCAAGGTGAATCGCTTTTGTTTGCGACGGTTCACACTTCTCTGGGTTCAATTTCAAAGTGGCATTTTTAGAGCTTATCACATGCCATTTATAAACGTATCAATGCCTGCTCAAAGGCTCAGCAGAGAGAGGGAAGCTGCATCCCTCCTCCGTTTGACAAGAACACAAGCCCTGCACAATCTTCGACAGCAAAGGGCACTGCCTTATCTCTGGCTAGTAAAGGGTGTATGTTGACATTGCCACAATCTCTCTCATGGTTTAAGAAGAGCAAAAATCAGCCTTCCTTCTGGATTTTGACCCATCTGGAGGCTCTTCTCTGTGCCATAAACCAAACCGATTCCTAGGTCGTAGCTGCTCGGACAGACACCTCCAGCTAAAATGGGATTTGGACTGCAGTCATGGTAATCCCACCCCATGCTCATGCACCCGGTGTTGCCTAGCTGTAGCTACACGGTGGCTTACTCAACTGCCACAGGGGAACCAGCCATGCACTTACCCCAGGGAAA
>NW_008600548.1:8476-26905 GCF_000691845.1 Merops nubicus
AGCCCTCCCATGGGCAGTTGCCACCAAGCAGCCACTGTGTTACAAAGCTTTACCTCACAGTAAGCTTCCAGCTAACTCTGAAAAGGACAACAGTGTCCAAGACATCTTCCTTTGGCTTACTCAGGGTCTTGCAATGGCCAGAGGACTGCCAAGACAACATCCACTGCAACCAGAAAACGCAGTGAAGCCAAGGAGCAGGCAAATTATGAGGTGCCTGGAAGAGATGGGGAGATATGCAGCCAAACACCTCACACCACCAGGACCACCTTAATGAGAGCACACATTTTAACATCACCAACTGGCCCTGGGCAGGCAGGGTCCTTCCTTCACTGCTCCCAGCAGTTCAAGCAGAGCCTGTTTGATGTGTTGACCTGACCTCCACAAGCATCTTACACTCTTTATCTTTGTTGGATTGGGAAAGGGGAAAAAAAAAAATTCAGATTATTTTTAAGCCCATTTGCTGCCTTGCTCTGAAATATGCAGTCTCTTCCCTGGAATGTACCTCCAGTGTAATCCGCTCTTTACCAGAGCCTGTAGTGGCTCATTCACGCGTTCCTCTGCCTTCCTTCATTAGAACCTGTTGCTCCCAGAAACCTTAGCAGCTTAAACTGGACTGCTTCTTTGCTTGATAACAGTAATCAGGGCTTTAGCAGGCAGCTTGGCAGAATCAGCCTGCCCCGCACCCCTCCCACTCCCAATTTTCTGATGGATAGGTCAGGGAACAAAAATGTACCTGTTCACCTGGCGAGCAGAACATATTGCATTGTGGGGGGTGGATACTGAAAAAGGAGTTATTTAGGCAGTGCCATTCAAGTTTTCCTAGAGTTAAATTTGTAGAACCACTGTCCTGGCATTCTGTCTTGCTAGTATCTGTAAAGTTATTAATAATCAATAATTAAATCAGAGCAGGTAAACACACGGGGGCATCTCTTGCTGTTGGTTTTTGGGCAGGATTCCCCTCTGAAGTCAACAGAGAGCTTTGCTTAAAAACCAGTGGCATGCCAGAGGCCAGATATCTTAAACAGAAAGAAGAACAAATCCAATAGGAGTTTATCTACCAGCTCTGTCTCCCAAACCTTATGTTTCTGTCGTCGCAATCCCATTTTCCTGAGGTACAATCCAGGTAACTCTTATTGACATCTCATCAAAAGTCAAGTCTTATTTTCTATTGCTACTCTTTAAAAGGAATTAGGCACTTGTTGTTACTGTGCATTTGGAGATAGAGATCTGGAGGTTTGGGTTATTCTGCCTTTTGGCTTAGGACTGATATGTTGGACAGTCAGTCTGTATGAGTGACAGATCAATTCATTCACTTTTAGAAACTTTTTTCCCCTTAAATTTTAGAGGCTTCAGTTTGATAATGGTTGTATTAAGCCAGTGTTTGTACTTGAAATAAGAAACTGAAATAGGAAATGCATCATCCAGCTAAACTACATTTACCACTCAATGCCAACACTTCAAACTGCAAAGGCCATCCCAAAACATAAAGCTTCTCTCAGTCACTCAGCAGCTTAAGGATCAGACACTGATTTAACTCTGGACCCTATCCAAGGTCTCTGGAAGTCATTTGGTGGCTTTTCTTGCCCTGGCAGATGCCCGAGAGCCACTCTAAGGCTCTTCCCTGGGTTACCTGGAGCACACGGTGCTTGCTTTCTCTGGCTGGTTTCCTCTCACTGCCACACATGATGACAACTTTCTTCATGCCCAAATTACTGCTCACATTTTTGGCTCAGCAAACTGCATCATAATCCCTTTCAATGGTTTCTTTTTTTTCCAGATTTCCCAATCAGGCACAAAGCTGGAGATCCATTTCTCAATTCACCAGCATCTCTGCTAGAAAGGCTGCCAGCCCCTGCACCCCCATTGCAAACACTGCTTAAAACCCACTTTACAACAGAAACTTTTAGAGTGAAAGCAAACTTTTCAGTGGGACACCAAGATTTAGACTTACAAAATTCAGGAGAGGTGACATCAATCCTCCTCATGGATGCCTCCATGTGTGCTGCAGCACTGTATGAGGCAGCTGGGCAAGGAAAAACCAGACAGGTCAGTATAGGCATCAGCTACAAAAAGTCTTAGGCTCAGGGAAGAAGTTTTTATCCCTTTAGCTGGGTTGCAGCTTTTTCAGATTTGAGGGTGAGCCCCATCTGAGATACAGAGAGTTCCTTCTCCACCTAAACTCTGGATCATGATCAGGGGCTGCACCTGGAAGACAAACCCACTGGGGAGGTGAGATGCCAACCTGGTGCCTCCATCCTGCTGCAGTCCTTAAGTCATGTTTTCCCAGCCTGTGTCTCTGCACCAGCGAGATTCAGCCAGCTCAGGTGTGCTCACCTGCACTGGACCTGCATTTCCTTTCCTAGGAGTAAATTTGGTGGCAGTTGCTGAGTGAGATCCACTTCAGCTTGGTGCTAAAAGCAATCTGCCCCATCTGCTTCTCTCCTGGAAAAGGTCCGTACATGGACCAGAGAGGAACAATGGGAACTTTCATCTCCAATACACAGAAAGCACAAGAGCAGCATCCTTCCCTGCACTCCCACCTTTCTCCAAGTGGAGACAGTAGTCTTCAGAGGGAGAAAAATAAGGAAACCACAAGCTGGAGCCTCAGGCATGGCCAAAGGAAGCCAGTGGAAATGTTCCAGCCAGGAAATAAATCCAGCCAAGTCATAAAATACTTCACTCAGACACTTTCCCTGACACCACCGTGGGCCCCCTGCACTATATCCCACACTGCCAGACTTGCCACATATAAAATTGAGGCAAGTGACCACAAGCATAAAAAAGAGTTATGCTTTGCTGTGATGCATTGCAAGCACTCCAACAGGCCAGCACCACGAGGAGAAACAGGGTTTGTCCTGTTTCCTTCAGGAAGAGGTTTCAACCAGCAACCTCCCTGTGTTATACCCACGGCAGAAGTGGCCACTACACACCAAAAGGAGCCCAGGGGACCTTTCACAGAGGCAAATCTTCCAAGAGAGCTCTTCATTCACCAGCTGCAGACCCTTGCCCAGGATGGGTCACCTTGCTCTCCAGTTGTGGGTACCCTGTGGGTTTGGGTGTTGGGGAACCCCACCCATGTTTACCCAGGACTTCCTAGTTGCACTCTTATCCACTGCTTCTCTCAGGTTTTCTTCCTGGCTTCTCTCCAAGACTAGGGGTGTTTCCTAGGATCTGAGGGGAAGCTTGGCCAAATCTAGCTGGACCTTTGTGGTTTACAGATGGCAAAGGGATCTCTTTGGCACTTCCAGCTGGCCTAAACCACCCAAGGGAACTTTCTCCAGCAATATCTCTCAATCTCTGGAAAACTAGAAGCGTTCTGTGCAAATTCTAACTCTCAAAAACAAAAAACCACCACCTCTGTTGGTTTCAAAGAATAAATGCACCCACCAAGGACCTTTCTCCAGTCTCGTGTTCACAATGTATGTCCCCTCTTGATTCTGTAGCTGTGGTAAAGGATGAGAGCCAAGCAATGACCTTAGAAAATCCTAAATGAGAACAGTTTCTCAGTTATGTTTCACCAGCAGACCTTTCCAAATAACTGCTACATCTTAGGCCACTCAGGTACACACCTGAAGCTGCTCAGAAATAAGCCCTTGCTGCCTTTTTTCTACAGACACATCATCACTTCAGAACATAAAAATGAAGCACCCAAAAGTCAAAAAACTCTTATTGCAAATAATTTCGCTGTCAGAAAAAAAAAAGGCAACATGATGTTTATCAGAAAACTGGGTCCATATAAAGGACCTTTAGCATCTTCAGATGAAAGCAATCACTCCACAAAGAGCAGCAAGCCTTTGGTGAGGAGGCATTCACCTTCATCACAGCACTGCCCCCACATAGTTTGCCCCAGCAAGCTGCCCAGTGGTGCAAAACTGAAAACACTCTGTTCCCAAAGTTTCCAAAGGGTCCTTTTTCTGTCGAGGTTTTCCTTGTTTCAGGAAGGAATTTGGCACCACTCAGTAAAAGAAAGAAGCATGGCTGCTCCTTCAGGTCCTGCAGAAGCTTAGCAAGGAAGAGAGAAACTTTCTGTAACCTGAAGAATTTAGGAAATTAAGGCCAGTTCTGGCAACGCTGAGGCTACAGCTATGCCATGGGATCCAGGAAGCATCTACCTCCTGCACGTTGGTATGAAGTTTAAAAAGCAGCCCTCACAGGTGGATTAAACCCAGACATTCTCCTGCAGCCAGCAGAAAAATAACACTTTTTTTTTCCTTAGGAACCAGATGTTCCCCACACAGAAAAAGCTCAAAATCTGTAACAGCTATGTCAGACTGTACAGACCTATAATGGTCTTTGGTCAGAGGGAAAATAGAGCAAATAGAAAATATATATGAGGAAGCAGAGGGGAAAAAAAGCTTCACTCCACATCCTCAGCTGTAGAAATGTATTTGGAGTAAGTGTTGAAGGCTGTAGCTCCTGGAGGAGACTGACTGGGATCGGTGAAATTATGTTCCACATCAGCCGTCAAGTAATGGGTTTGAAACCTTAAACAGAGAATACATTTGCAGCTATTAGCACGGTATGGTCATGGTTTGTATTTGAAGGTGAAACCAGTTTGTAAGGAGGGAAAGAAAACATTAATTCTATTCATCTTGAAAGTTACTTTAACTTTTCAAAATGCTATGGTAAATTTTGAAACTTTAAAATTAGTTTCAAGATGAATAGAATTAATGAGTGAATTAGAACTGGTACAGAATTGCAATAAATAATATTCGAAACCTTTTAATAAGCTTTGCAATGATTAAAATGAATGGATTTTTTTTTCTTTTTGCTATAAAACTGGAGCTCTTTTAAGTATAAATTGTGATAACGACTCGAGAATTTCCAGCGTCAGGTTTTTCCATTACATCTCAGCTTCCACAGTTGATCTAAGGCTTAAAGAATAACATTCAAGCCTCACTTTCTAATGATGAGGTGTTTGACACAGAAAGCAATCCTAATCGAGACGGCTGCTTGCCTGGTGATTGCTGGCAAGTAGAGATGACAAAGAAAAATTTTCTACCAAGTCTCCTAACAAAACTTCCTCTTCAGACCTAGGGCTTTGAGCTATGAACCAGAATGCTGTTGTCAGAAGCATTCAGCAGATCAGACCCCTGTTTGTAATGCTGCCAACATTAGTTATAAGTCTTCCTTTTAACCACTGGAAAAGAAAAAAGACAAGATTTTTAGTAATGCTGATTGATGGAGCACTAGTACAATTAATACAGTTATACTGGTTTATGATACTGCGGGTCTGGTTCAACACAGGAAAATCCTCCTTTGAAACCAGGTTTGGAAAATTTAAATCTTCTTTGCCAAGAAGGCTCCTGCCAAGGTTTTTAAGCTTGCAGCCTTCCTGAGTTTTTCTAGGGTCCTTTTCCATCGCTGCTGAGACAGCTGCTGTTGTCCTGTGAGTGGGCCTTCAAAAGTCTTGCACCAAGTGTTGCCTGGACAGTTTCTGTGAATTCATTATTCTCAGTGTTGGGGGAAAAGTCATCTTGACATCAAAAAGCACTGTAGCAAAATTGTCTTTTCCTGTCTGTTCAGCCATTCTCCTCTGCATGCCTTGGGGAGAGGCTTTGCTCACAGATACTCCCACTAGGACAGCTGCCCATCTTCATCTGCAAAGACAGCCCCTGCCAGGGCTGGCTTGAGGACACCCTCAAAGACTGTTTCTTCTCGTGTCCCTCATGATATCCTCTGTTCCTCCTTCCCCAAGTAACTCTATAAACCTCCATCACTTCAACACTGCAGTGCTGCACATCTCCAGATGGATTTTTCTCTGCTGTTCCCCCTCTGGCAAGTTCTACTAATGTTATGTTCTAGCTGTGAAGAACATGCCCCAGGCTGGCCACAGCTCAGGCTGACCCATGCTACCCTCTGGAGATGATCACTTGCTCCATGAGAGGAAGATCAGGGTTTGAGCCTGATCCAAACAGATTCCCTGATTTACAACAGGAGTATCTGACCTGCTAACAGCCCTCAGCACCTTCCTCCAGATCAGCAGCTTTCCCCTGAGGGTCACTGCTCCCCAGGGCACAGGGCATTGTCCTTCTCCTGCCTCCACTGTCTCTATGTGATGAAGTGGGTGCTGCTCTCTGGCAGTGACCACACCTCCTGGGCATCCACCACTCCCTAATGAGCTTCCCTGTGATACTGAGATTCATTTTGAAGATCCATCACATCTCCAGGAGTTCTTCCTCCTGCTGTCTCCAGCAAGAAGCCACGTGCTCTTCCCCAGATCACCCACTTTCAGCTTAATCAATCATTCCTTCTATATAGCAAAAGATGATCCTACTCATTTGGTTTCAGCTCCCTTTCTCCCACCCTAGACGTGAGGATGCAGCCTGAACTGTGCTTGCTGTATTTCTTAGTTTTGCATGACAGCCCGTAATCCACTCAGAAGCAGTTTGTGATAATTCTGCATAGGAAATGCCACACAGAATAAATTGAGTTGCATTGACTTCCTGGGTGCTCACTGTGCTGGAAGGCAGCTGGAGGGAGGGAGGGATGGAGCCACCTTCCCTTCCAGGTGTATTTATTTCACTAGCCCGGACAGCTCGTAATCGCAGCCAAACCGTTTGTCCTTGACTCGTGTCTTGGCAAAGGAAGACTGAACTTCCCACAACACGATCCATATCACATCAGATTTGATATATTTCATAACAGGCTTTTTATTCTCCTGTCTTTGTTCATTTATTTATCAATCTGACACATCGCTAGATATGTTGCTGTCTTTCTTTTTACTCACCTGTCATTATCTCCCACTCACAAGTTATAACACTCACCCTTTTTATGTATATTAAAAATAAAAAGGCTCTTGCCCTGTGCCTTTTCACTGTGGATTTTTCTCTGTTGCACTTAAATAGCAATAGAATGGATGGTTTGCAAATCCTTTCTGACTTTCAGTGGTATAAATTGTCCCTATTTGGAGCTTCCAACCTGCCTTGAGGCACCGAAAGGCCCCACGGCCGCACACATCTGTGCAACTGGAGTCACACGTGTGACGTTCTCCAGGCTTTTGGGACCAGGTCTATTGAGAGGGAACTCGGGAGCGGAGCAGAAGAGCAGCACAAACACCCAGGCGCCATAAATAATCATCTACCAGGTTTCCATGATCTAATCCACTGTGCTAACCTGTGCTAAATCCCACAGGAGGGAGTCCAAGCAGTCTTCCCTAGTGCAAACTGCAGGAGCTCGAAGCTGGTGGAGACAACGAGGTGCATGGCAGGGCTTGCTGAGTCCCAGGTGCAGAGCTTAGCCTGCTCCTTCAACAGAAAAGTTGCCTCAAAACTTATAGCCAAATAAAATCACCCTCTGCTTTTCCTGGAGCATTTTACAAAAGCAGTTGGGTTACTCCATCCCGAATTTTTACTACATCGCAGAAACAACTGAAAATATTTAACTTGTTTGTTAAAATATTTAAGGGGATTTTGACAGTTCACCAGCTGTTTAAAAGTAGCTAAAAAGGATGGCAAAGGCTGTTGCTGAGTTTAATAAATACATGTGTGTGTAATGTTTGTTATCTGAGAAGTACATTTAGATGTCTGCTTAGGTTAGTATCACATATGCTAGAACACATGTTCCTATTCTGGTGCACATCTATAATTGTGCCCATTTATCTTATTGTAGTTTAAAGTACCAACAGGATAAATAAACCCACTGTCTATTTTACTTTGAGAAAGAGAGAGACCAGGCTATTTAAGTCAGTGAGAAAATATAAAACGCTGTAGATAAAAACTTTCAGGGGTGGGGAAAATTACTTTTTAAAATAGCACAATCAAGGACATCTTTGCTGTGGAAAGATTTTTGTTAAAATGAAGCAATTCAAAAGCTTCTACAAAATGGATGGTAGGAAGAGAACAGCGGCAGAAGCAGGGAGATATTCTGCCTCTGTCCTTTTTTACAGTCATTTCTGGGCATTAATTTTCCATGTCTATTAAAACAAAATGCTCTCGCAGATTTACTGTCCCATGGCACAGGATCCATGCACAGGCAAGGGATGCTGCAGGGGCACACAGGTGAGAGAGAGGAAGGTGTGGAGAAAGCACAGGCAGGACTTAGGTGCAGCATGGCATTGCCACACACAACGAACCCAGCAGGACAAATCCCTCAAGCCAGAGCACAAGTGACACCCATACACCAATGCTAGCTGGGGATCCTTCTGGGATGCCCCATGTATGTCACAGACTGGGGCTGGGGACACTGTCTACATAAAGCCCCACTCGGGATCAGAAAAAAAGCTACCAGGACTTGGCCTTGCTCCTCATTTGTCTGGTCTATGTTGAACACAAGGCACAAAGATTTGCTGAGACAGCATTAAAATGCTTACCTACCCCATAAAGCATCCTGAAGACAAACAGAACCATGGTGCAGGCTTAGATCTTTCAAAGCAAATATCCTTCAAGGTGTACCTGCCCCAGACTGACCTCTCACAACTGGTGCCTCTAGTCACTGCCATGTCAATCCAGTGGAAGGAAGATGTGGAAGGAAGCAGTCAGCCCATACTAAAGCCAGAAACAACTGTCCCAACCCTTGACATCAGCCACAATGTGCAGAGCAAGGAAGTAAAACAAATCCAGAATTCAGGACTTTGTGATTTGGATTTGTGAAAGCAATGATAAATTAAAAAAGGATTTAGAAAAACTCTAATTGCAGGAATCAGTCTTGAGAGACAGAGCGAGACTCACAGACTTCTTTGATGTTCAATCCATACAAGTCCTCAAATTACAGAGGGAGAATCACTCCGCAGCTTGGAACAAACTGACAGTCCAGAAAAACACTGAAAACGGGTTACCAGGCTTCAATGAGGAGCAAAGACAAACTGTCAATGGCAAAATGAACATTAAAACCAAAATCACTGAACACACACAAAGTGTATTTTGAAGGAGAAGCCAAAGCGTTTGATCTTATTTGTGACTAGATGCAAGTGCTCACAAACCAACCTGGTGGCACTGGATTTTCCAGGGGCAATCTTTCTTGCCTCTTGTTCTTGCAGATAAGGTTCATGAACAGAGCGTTGGCAGGACAAATGAGGCTACTGAGGTCCCCCAGTTCTGGTGTAAACTATTTGAAGTGAAGTAGAAATGACAGTGAAGGGGGTTATGGTGCTGATTTGTGAACCTGAGCTGAACAGTTCATACATGGACTAAAACATTATCCTGCAGGAGCTTCTTGCAGCCTGAGTTCTGCAACAACCCCAGGTGACAATTCAAATAACACTGGGAAAAGTCATCCCAAAGTGGGTTTTGAATTCCTAGGTGCAGCAAGAGCTGGAAGCCTGGAGAACGCTTCGAACCCACCCAAGTGTTATGGATCATCACAAATGTACCAGCACTGCTGGAAGTCTTGCAAATGACAGAGGCTCAAATGAGGGCTCTATCCTGCAAAACAAAGAGTGGTGCCAAGACCACAGCTCTTCAGATGCCTTGCCAGAACAAACCACCTTGCAAGAGCGAGCCCTTGGCTGCCAAGAGAAGAGCAGGTCCTGGAGATACAGGGATGGGGAAGAGGTGGCCATGCTGAAAGAGCTGCTGGAGGCTCATCTCCTTCCAAAAGGAAAAGGCAATGTTAAAAAGAGAGATAGAAACATCAAGGAGAAAGAGGAAAAGCTTCCAGTGCCTCCAGCTGTCTTCAAGGCTTCGGGGTGTTGCAGCCAAGTCTTGGTTTGCACCGTGGGCCTGCAGGTGCCTGCTGGGGATGGTAGGAGCAGCACGAGCAGTCTGGGAGGAGCAGAGGGGAAGAAGGAGGGACTGGGGAGGAGGAGAGCAGGAGAAGGAAATTGTGCCGTGTCCTTCTCTTCTGCCAAAAAATGAGAAGAAACTATAAACCCCCTGTTTTCAGAATATAAAAAGGTTGTGAAAATAGGACTCCAAGGGCCCTGCAAATGATTATGCTAATTAGTTCCAGGGCTATTCAGTAGCACTGAAGTGATGCTCAGGAATTTTGAACTACAGTTTTTAGTGTGATTACAGATCATATTAAAATTCTATTAGTCTTCACTTAAGTTGTGAATAAGTAGGATGGAGTAACAGGTCCATATGTCCATGAACCCAAATACTTTCAAAGTAGCAGACTTTTTAGAGAGAAAATAACCCTTTTTTATTTAATTAAGGGAAGCCTTGTTTAGATAACTGCACGGAGTGAAACTACAAGCAGTAAAATACTCAAAGATCACTGATTTTTCCACATGGGCCCAAGTTTCGAGTGTTGTTGTAAAACAATACTTATAATTGTTTTAGCCTTGCTGCATAGTATAATTGAGACACTCAGAAGAGAAAACTTTGTAGCAAAATCTCTTTTTGTTTCTGCCTTGCAAATGATAAATTGTTAATGAGCACCTGTTACAATGTTAATGAAAGTGAGATCTGTATGTAAATAAAGAAAATTTAATAACTTAACAAGGTGGATTAAAATTCCCAACCTGCTCCTTGCTAATCTAATGCCAAACACCAAATAGTTGCTATCTAAGCAGGAAACTAGTTAATGTATTCACCTCCGTGTACTTTTCAAACTATAATTAATATTTTAAAAATTTATAAAACCGAAATCATAGGTTTGATTGTAACAAACAAAATATCTGCCTTTAATCTACTACAAAAGGTTGGCGCAAATCCCCTTAAATGATACTAAAATGTAAACCACAAGGCAGCACTGAGGAATTGATTATGTTTAACTTCTTTTGCATTTGTCCTAATCACATTCTTTATAATTGTATTTAAAATTACTCCAAAACACTTGATTGGTAATTCTGTAGCACAGAAGAAATATGGAATGAGAACAGTTTCCCTGGAAGAAAAAAAAAATCCTTTTATAAATAACTTTCAAGGTATGTCCTCTGGACATTGGGTGAATATTAACACTTGACAAATGGGCATTTGTTGGGTTTAAACTAAAGTGAAAGTTATTGAAAGGGAGGAAGCAAGGTTCTTATTTCTTCCAGAATAAACCCACTCTCGTGTAGTTATTCTCGTCTCCAAACCCCAGCCAGGGTTTTACAGCAATGCCTTTTCCCCCATCCCTCCTAATTCACACCCCACCAGGTCCTGTGGCTGCCCCAGGCAGACCCAGTGGTTTTTGCACTGACCTGGTGCAGCTTTGGAGGGCTGGGGCTGTTGGTGGAGCCCCACAGCCCACGTTAACCCCAGCCCTGCAAGCCTGGCTTCACTGAGAGACCTGTGTCGGCAGGAACTTCTGGAGGTCTTTGATCCAAGTTATCCCAGGCAAGGTTATCTTCAAACCTAGACCAGGTTTCTCAAAAACCCCAAGGATGGAGACTACACAGCCTCTCTGGGATGTTGTCTCAGGGCTGCTACACTCTCATGGAAAGAGGTGGTGGTGGTTGTTGTTTTCTTTTAAAACTAGTGGGACTTTCCCACTGCAGCTCACCTCCTGCCCTCCTGCTGGGCACCTCAGCAGCAGTCTGTAGGTACAGCAGGGAGATGGAGGGAGGGCAGGTGTGTCATTCCCCTCCCAGCCTGTCTCCCCGTGTGTCCCCATGGCCACACACCCAGCTTGCCCATATAACAAGCAAATTGCTATCTGAGTCCTTCCTACCAGCAATACACTTATCTCCTCAGCTCCAGTGCTCTCTTCCCTGTTTCAGAAAGGTGGCCTGAAGCACAGAGAACAAGGGCTTTTCAACAAGACCCCAGTGTTAGCCATCGACCACCCTGTGGTAAAACACCCATATGGAGGTGTAGGAATGACACCTACCTGTGAGCTCTCACCCCACTGCACCTTCCTCTTCAGTTACTCTGAACATGGAGATCCAGCTACAAATGGTGGTGCTGGCAGTCCATGACCACTTGTGGTGGGTATGGTCACCACTCTCCCACGCCAAAGCAAACACTGCCATTGTCCACAGGGGAGTGAGCCCCAGGGCAGATACCACAAATCGGTGTTTTTTTAAAAATTTTGGATAACATACAACCGTATTCTGTCCTTTAATTGGGAAGCACTTCACGGGTCTGCACTTAATCAAGATGGATACCTCATTAGGACATCTCCCAGGGAACCAGTTTAGCCTAACAACAGCAAATCGCAATGCTGTTGCTTAATTGGGACAATTTTTGCAAAGTCTCCACTTAATGGAGACATATTGGGCCAGTGCCAGGAGTTAAGTGGTGTTAAATGAAATAGGTGCAAAACTCCAACTTCCTGTCTTTTTTATATAAAGATTGCCAGCTAAAAATATAAATAAATAAAGGCTAAATATTTAGAGGTAGGGACTTCTGTTTTCATTTTTTTTGGATGTATAGGGTGCTGTAAAGAAATGTGGGCTCCTTGGGTCTTGTTCCTACCTCCAGTTACAGCCTTGACGAGCAGAAACTTTCTCCTTTTTGGCCAGCACATACCATGTCTGGATCAGTGATGGAAGATGCTGGGTCTGCTTATCATAATCAGACAAACTGTCACCCTCTACTTGGCCTTCCTGCAAAGGCATCTGTATAACCATAAGAGCAGGTCAGTATGGGAGCCAGTGCCTTAACCCTGGAACCCTGTGGGTGGAAGTCAAGGTGGAGCATCCCAGCCATAGAGTTACACACTTTTCTGTGGTCCTGCTATCCAAAGGCCCTAGTGCCCTGGCTTAGGGGTCAGAAATACCAGTCTTCCACCTAAAAGACACAGAGTACCTACCAACACATACATTTGTGCCCATGGTGGGAAACCTTCCCTCATTTCCATTAAATCAGGTCTGTCCCACTACCATGATGTTGCACAATTTGCCTTAAGTAGTGCAGCATGAGTGTGGTGGGAAGACTGGTCTGGTGGATGAGAGCCTTGCTGGAGACTCTGGGCACCCCTGGTGCTGGCAAGAGCCATGACAGAGGGTCCAGCATCCCAGCTCACTTGCCCATGCCTCATTCCTGGGAGCTGTTCCCACAAGTCAGAGTCCTCCTTCTCTCAGGTTCCCTCCCCTCACACGGAGGGCTGCAGTCTTGCCCCCTTGCCCGTTTCAGTTTGGATATTCAGCTGCTGAGCAGCGCTGTGCTCTTCTGTGCAGGGTCACCCTCTGGGCAAAGGCTGCTGGCAAACCACCTCACTAAAGACAGGCACTTCCAAAACCTCTCAGGGCAGCAGCAGCTACTGAACATCCTGGGAATGGACACCCAAAACATCTTCCAGAAGGTAAAACCAAGCTCTCTTCAAAATACCTTTCCCATGATGTCTTAGATCCCCGTAGATATTTCTGAGTGGTAACATTAGCTGATGAACAAGCCTGAGAGGCATCAAAGGGGACTTCTTCTCCCCTCATCATTAAGACAAGTTGTTTTACAGGTAGCTGAATGATTTGAAGGAAATAAAAGGTATGTAAAAAATTGTCTGTTCAAGACATTGACTCAGTAACCTGTAAAAGATTTTTGTTAAATACATTTCCTCAGGACTCCTACAGTCTGTGACTGAAAGTGTTTTGTACATAAACAAACAACAACGCTCCTTCCATCCATTAAAACCCACCAGTCACTTTAATACATCACAGCGTAACCATTTAGCTCAGTCATTTTTCATTGTTTGACCTCACTTTTAATTAGAGACTAAATTATTAATGCCATTTGATAGGAGACAAACTACTTGGGAGTGCTGCTGTTCTCTAGGCCAGCTCTCAGGAACTACACACTCAGACTTTGTACGTTTCAAATAAAACACAAGTGGCCAGAGGAAAAACAATTTACATTTACAGCTCCTACAAACCCAACATCCATCAAGAGTTTGGTGTTTTTTAAAAAAAAAAAAATAAATCTCAAGCAGTGTTAACAGTAGACTTTTAAAAATCAGCAAGAAAATATAAAGTTCCCCCAGAGAAATACTCCCTGGAGATTTTTCAAGAAGTTCACAAGCTCTGGAAAAGTAGTTGCCAGATCCTGTAATCAGAAGGGGGAGGATCATTTAAAGGAGTTAGTGGTGTGTTTTTCCTGGCAGAGCTTTGATGTGGAGGTTCCTGAGGCGGGAAGATGAGCCCGCAGCAATAGGAAAGCTGGAGGTGATTTAAAGCCAGAGAGCGAGAGGGCACGGCTGCAGGGGAGACCCAGCATCTCAGCCAGCTTAGCTGACACCAGCCAGCCCCAAATTGTTCCCAAGTGGGCAAGGTCATTGAGTAACGTGCCCATCACCGGGGCATTTGATCCCTGGTAAGCACTGACCTGGTTTCTCCACTCCTGGTGCTTTCTCTCTGAGGGCAAGGAGTGCTGTAAAACAGCAGTTTTTCTAATGCTGGGGCAAATATGACATCTTGCTCACAGAGAGGAAGATGTGGTGTGAGGTCCTCCAGAAAAAAAAAAGGCCAGACTCACAGTCACCATCGGGAGGGTGGGGACAAATCTGGGATCCCTGGGACAGCTGTAGGGACTGGATTTAGAATCACGGAATGTACCTCCAAAGGTCATCCAGTCCAACCCCCCTGCAATAAGCAGGGACATCTCCATTTTTATTATGTTGGGGGGGTTTTTTAGGATTTGGTCTCCCTTCCTAACAAGGAGCCTGATCCCAGGCCCTCTCCCTCCCACCCTTTCCACCCGAGCCTGGGTGAGCCCCTGTGAGAACACTTGGATGCACCACATCGGTCAGAGGTTATCCACCCTGCCTGTGGGTGCCTGCTGAATCCACCCCAGAGGTGTGTTTAGCCACTATCTCCTTTTTGGGGGGTTTTCAGCCTTTCCCAGGACTGAACCATCTTTGACCCTCGGTGGAAGCCCAAGCACCTGGGCTGGGGACCCCCCAGAGCAGCCCCCCAGCCCTGCCTCCAGGGAGCCCCAGGGGCATCTGCCCTGTCAAGGGCATTGAGGAGCCAACAGGATGGGGCTGCCAGGAGCTGGCGAGGGGGTCATGCCACAACAAAAGTGTTAGAAAAAACATACCAAAACCTGGTAAAAACCACAACTCTGGAAGCTAAATAGGGAACTGGGGACACATTGAAGGAATGATTTCTCCTGCAACGCTCATCACCAGCGAGGTCCCTTGCTGTGTTAGACAACTGTTCAGCTGTTTTCCACACAACTGTAGGACTGTTGAACAAGAATGTAAGTTTTCTGTCCTGCTGCTAACAGGCAAAGCCGTCGTCCCTTCCACACCCAGCTCCCTTTGCCACCTTCAGGTGCCCTGACATAGACCCAAACCTCTCCTGGTCCTCCCATGTCATATCTGAGGGGTGGAAGCCCTGCACCCCCTCGTACAACAAGGGAGATAGATGTTCCTCAGTTGTCACACAGCATTTGCTGGCTATTCTAAAGGCACAATGCAAATAACAATCATGTTTCTGCTTATTTGATGAAGCAGAAAATATAATCTCCACATTGTTTAAAAACAGAACAAAAAAGTCAGTTTTTCAGCTGGACTGGCCTTTCTGCAAAGGACAATGTCTTCCAAGCCCGTTTATTTGGACTCATAATGGCTCCCTGGCACAAGTTTAAAGATTTTTATGTCCTTTCCTTCCACTTAAGGCACAAGGTTTTAAGTTCTTTGCCATCGAAACCCAGCCTACAAAAATTCACTGAGTTAGGATTTAGCCTGCAATGCTATTGCTGTCAAGTCAGACTGTGGTTTTATTGCTTGGACATGTGTTCCTTCTTGTTTTAGTAGGTTTTGAGCAGTTATTTTCACTTACACCAAAGAAACAGAAAAATTGCTCCTTCTTCAACCCCCTACCCTAAAAATGATATAATCTCCCCTGTATGTTTTCTGTGTAAAATAACCAAGTGCATACAAGGACTAATGGCCCTAAAGGAGCTGGTTAGATCTACTCCCTCAGTAATCCGTGTTTCCAAAGGCCTGATTTCACACTCACAGGGACATCCCTGAGCAGTTTGGCTGCCAGAGCAAGGGCTCATAGCACCTCCTCTTCTCTCGATCTGCTTCAGCAGCTCCCTCTAATGTCAGTGGGGACCCCCATGTACAGCTCCAAGAAAATCAGACAGCATCGGACCACATTCTGCCCTCGGATGCATATCTACAGCTTCCAGTGGAGGTAACGAGACCTTCATGACATCCCATGGCATGGAAGCTGGTCAGGAGGATGGAGATGCTCCTGGTGTTCAGCATGTCCAGCTCACTCTGAGCTCCATGGGGAGACAGGGAGATGCATCCACAGAAGGTGCTGTGGCATGGGAGGGACCCCAGGGGTGGGGACCCCTTCCTCCTCACCAACACTGGTCCTAATGCCAGGAGGGAGAGCTGCAAGACAGAGTTTTGCAGCTTAAAGCATCCAGAGTCCTTGAACGAGCCCCTGTTCACATTCATTTCTAATCTGCCGATGCCCTACGTCCAGTAGCCAGTATTTTAAATTGTTATTAACTGTCTTTGGGGGGATTATAATTTGTATGCCTGATTATACAATGGATATACCTATCTATCTCGTGGTATCACAAATAGCCATACCATAATGATGATTGAAATACATAATCCCCCCAAAGATGGTCAGAACAATTTACACTTCCCCCTGCTTAATTAGGAGAGTTAGGGGATTAGGTACATGATTTAAATGGAGGGGAAGGTTTGGTTTATGTTTTGAAAACCCAATGGAAGCACAGGGAACTGGTGAGGGAGATGTTAGACCGCCTTGTCCATCCTTACACTGTTTCATCTCAGACAGATCTGTCTGCCTGACACTTCCAACACCTCCAGTGACTTCCCAGTGCCTCCTGGGGAAACCACCTCAGCACCCAGCCTGGTGCCATCACTGAGGTGCCATGATGGAGGCCACATGTGGCCCCTTCCTTGTGATGGCAGAGCGCTCCTGGACTGCACTGCCGAGATACCCAGGGCTCTGCATGGCCACACCAACCACCGTGCCCCTCTTCCTAGGGTGGAGTGACAACAACTTCATCACCTGTGGGTGACCTATGAGGTTTCTTTGGGTGAGCTCCAGGGGCCCTGTGCACAGAGGGGGAACGTTTCAGAAGAGGGTTAAAAAGCCAAGTCAAACTCTCCCAAGTTTCCCTTCCTTCAGCAGATCGCGGACCTGCCAATACTGTGCTGAGCAGAAGTGATCAGTTTGTCTTCCTCACGCTGACAATAAATCCAATCACACCTCGGATGGGTAAATAGAATCGATTGAGTCCCTGCAGCACCAGGCCCCCCTCGGCTGGGCGCCAGCCCCCTCTCCTCATCAGCCATGCTAACAGGGAAAACCAGGCAGATTCCACTCCCCGCATTTACCTGCTGATTGCAGAGCCATCTTTGTCATTAGAGGTAAATTAATCAAGAGAGGTGAACGTTTTCAACAAGCCACACTGTTTACTTTGGGAAAAGCAGAAACAAAATTAGTGCAATACAGGGAGAGCCAGACACTTGCTGGGCAGAGCAGAGAAGGCAGCAAATCTTTCAGAAAGCAAAATCACTTACAAGTTCTTGCTGACTCCAAGTACAGCCTGGGAAGAGGGATCCCTGAGCAGGCAGAGGGCTCGGCAGGCTGCCAGAGCTGCCCTGGGCAGGACTCCCTGCACCCCTTCCCCATGGGCTCTGCTGCCAGCCCCCGGCCTAGGAAAGATCTCTTCCATCACATGTGCAAGCACCAGGGTTGCTTTTACACCCCGATGCTCAGCCCTCTCCTCTGACTCTGGCCAGACTGGGATGTCCCCAGTCCCTTCAAGTACTCCAGTCACCCCTAGGAAGGGTCCCTCCCTCCAGACCCTTTGGCCTGGGAAAAAAGCACAGAGAAGTTTGCAGCCATCCATAACTCTCTCGCTGGGTCTGACCAGATGCAGCTGAACCATCGTCTAGTTAAGAGGAAAAGATCAACCCGGATTTAAGAGGCAGCAAGGCCTCCATAACTCTTCCTTAGAGCACAGCCCAGCTGAATTTATGCTCTGCAGCGTGGCAGCAGGAAACAGATACAACTCCTAGGGATGGTGCTGCTCCTCCTGGGAGGGAGGCTCTCGCCCCAGCCCCTCACGGGAAAGTTTCGGGGCCACATCTAAACTCTGGGGCAGGGAGCCCCGAGATGTTCCGTGCGGCTCCTGCTTCAGATCTGCAACGCCCCTGGGAGGGAAGATATTTCATTTTTCCCTTTTCTTCTTCTTTTTGTCTTTGAAATCTTGTCAGTATATCAACACACTTGATAAGGGCAGTGTTGTAGTTACACTTCTTTAATTAAGTGAATAATTAAAAAGAAGTTGATCATCAATTAGTTAATTAAATAATTAATCCATTTTACTTTCATACCCTTTTTTGTTAATCACTGTGGCTTCGGTAATGAGCCTCCTATGGGTTGCTAAGCAACTGCCTCCTCGTTTAAACAATCAGCAGCTGCCTCCCGTCAGCGCCCGTGTGAAGGGATGCGCCGGGGCCGCCCCGACGGGGGGGGGCCACAGCCCCTTCTGCGTTTTGGGTTCGATCCCCGCATCCGGCAGGTTCACCCCATTCCACACCCCCACCCCCCTCCGCTCTTGCCTCGGCAAGAAAAGCATCAATGCGTCCCCAAAAGCCTCTGGAAAGGCGAGGTCTGTGCGCCCC
>NW_008600549.1:0-1092 GCF_000691845.1 Merops nubicus
CGTCATGGCCTGCGAGGTGCTGCGCGTCCTGCAGCTCACCCCCAGCGCCCTCCTGCCCGTCAGCTACCTGGTGCCACGCAAGGTAACGGGGGCAGCGCCGCCCCGCCTCACCCCACCCCCCTCTCGTGGGGGACAGCTCGACGGCGCTGGGTGACAAAGGGCACTTGGGTGCTGGGGACCCCGGTCCTCAGATGGGGAGAGCAGGAGAGGAGGTAAAACCTGGGTGCTTTGCTGGAGGTTGAGATCTAGGTGCTGATGGGGGGTGCTGGAGGCTGAAATCTGGGTGCTGATGAGGGTAATGGAGGATCGAGGGTGGGTGCTGGGTGCTGGTGGTGGGTAACAGGCTGGAGGGTGGGCGCTGGAGGCCAAAATCTGGGTGCCGATGGTGAGTAATGGAGACTAGAGGGTGGGCACTGTGTGCCAGAGGCTCAAATCTGGGTACAGATGATGGGTAACAGAGGCTGGAAGGTAGGTGCTGGAGGCTGAAATCTGGGTGTTGATGGAGGGGTAATGGAGACTGGATGCTGGGTGCAGGAGCCTAAAATCTGGGGGCAGATGATGGGTAACAAGAGGTTGGAGGGTGGGTGCTGGATGCTGAAATACGGATGCTGACTGTGGGTAATGGTGACTGAGTTTGCTGGGTGCTGGATTTGGGAAGCGGGGTGCAGTGTGCAAGATGCTGGGTGCTGGAGAGTAGGTCCTGAAAGCTGGGTGCTACCTGCTGGGTGCTGTTGTGCAATGGGTGCTGGGTGCCAGATCTTAAACACTGGGCACTTAGAGCAGCTCAAAGCGGTTGAAATTTGGGCACTTGTAGCAGAGGTGCTGGAGGCAGGATCCTGGGTGCCAGATCCAGCACGCTGGGTGCTTAAAGTTGAGTGCTGGATGCTGAAACATGGGTGTAGGGGGCTTCACGGGGTGCTGCTGGATGATGGATGCTTTCAGGGGTCTGGTACCTAAAGGCTCCAGCTCATAGGGTGCTGGGGGAGTGCCAGGGGGTGCACCCAGGTGGTGCCAGCTGGCTGTGGGGTTTTGGGGACACCCACCTCGCCCCATCCCCTCTCCCACAGTCTGTCCAGGACTTCCATGAGGATC
>NW_008600550.1:0-2799 GCF_000691845.1 Merops nubicus
TATATATATATATATCTCTGTGTGTCTTCAGAGATGACAACTGTATCAATTTATACTTCAGGTCCTTCTCCTCCAGGAACCAGCTACAAAAGAATAAGACAATTTTGTGTTAGCGTCATAGGTTCCAGTTTTATAAATCCATGTGTGGCAGCTCCTGCTTTACAACATTTTAGCAGATAGAAACTTCATGGTAGGCCACAAAAGTGGGTTTTAGATTCAGCATTATCTTCCTCTCCTAACAGAGGAAGTTAGTTACTGCCAGAGAAGCACATGCCAAAAAGAGCCTCCAAAATACAAAGAATGTTTAACATAACACAAAAGAGCTCCTAGATAACACACATTTTGGGGTTTGTCTTTCTTATTTACTTCAGGTAGATCATTCTGTCTAGAAACTCGACCTTAGTTTTGAAGGGACAAAGAACATGCTTCTTTTTATTAAGAGCTTCACCAACTGCTGGTTCTGCCCCAGAATGTTGCTATTCTGGGAAGTTGGTTTCCTCTTTCCAACTTCTATTGCTAAGCAGACCCCCAAAACCAATGAAGAGCCTGAACCCTTCTACAGAGAGCAGAGAGTAAGTGTAGCATTCTGCTGTGAAGGCAGTAAATAACTGAGCAACAGAAAAACGAAAGGAAAAACATTAATAAGGGAAAAAAGAAGAGGGTAACAGCTCTTTTTACTGATCTTGCAGTTTTATTCCACAAGTCAGAATCTGCACTATCTGTTAAGGATCCAGAACAGTAACCAAAGCAGGAAACGGTTTTGAAATTAAGCTGGAACTGGCTCAGACATGCAGTAAGGAGGTGCAAGGTGGGCAAGACAACAAAATGGACATCATTTCTCATTAGCACAGAGCCAACATCAGCTCAAGTGAGTCTTCCTATTCTCTTACCACAAAATTAGGAGTGCTCTTATGTGCAAAGTCCAGACTTTGTAGCCACCTATACAGACAAGCTAAAAACTATTGTGGCTCTGCTTTTGTAGCATATAGGAAGTTGCAGAAATTAGCCACTGCAGAGTTACAGTATTTAATTACTGTTTCAGTACTGATCTACATATGGCAGCACATGATGAACTTAAAAATCATAGTGCTTCTGATCTGATATAATCCAACACCTGGAGATTTTTTGCCCACAGCACATGAAGGTACAGCTCTCTGGGCACCACATGGTGTCATCGTCACCAAACGATGAGCTCGCAACCATCCTAACAGCTAGAAACATTTACACAAACAACAGTGGATGAAACATAGACCTATTCTAACTACACATTTGTGCAGGCAAACACTTGTGAGTTAAAAGCCACCATGTGAACCAGCCTACAGAGTGGCTACCAAAGCCAGTGATTCCCCTGCACACCCGGAGGCCAGAAACTAATGAAAATAAAATTAGGGCCATGCTCTTTTCATTTACTTCTTTTTTAAAATCTGTAACATGTACCAAGGAAGGCTGTAAGAACACTTTTCCAGCAACATTCATACAGGTATGTCCTGGAAGCTCCTCAAAAGTACACAGTACCTCATGTAATGGAACTGTCTGGAAAGCTCAGTTTGAAGTGGTTGAACTCAGTCACTGATCAGTTCACAGGTACAGAAAAATAAACATATGCAGCCTTTTAACAACACTGACTTACCATTGTTATGTTATTTCCATTTAGCAAAATCTGGTCCAGCTTGGTGATTCTTCTGCCCTCTGGTGTAATCTCACTGAAGTAGCATTTGAAAAAAATAAGTACGAATACATAACCAGGGATGATGATGTGAATTTTATTTACAGAATTGCCATAAATCTCTGCATTAAGATGACAGTTGTTGGAACTAACAAATAAATTAGCCACACTGCAGCATAATCTTGATAAACTGACCACCTGGGTAAGGAAAGCTACCTGGCAACTGAAAACATCCACTAGACTTTTCTGCTCAGTACATTCACCTTCTAAACCTTGGCAGTTTCTTGAATGCCACCAATACTCAAATAGCACCATAGCATGACAGTCATAAACACTTCCTCTTAGCACTGTTAGGTTTTTGTGTCTTTGCCTAGACCTTAAGGAAATGCAAAAGCAAACAAGCTACTGGAAAGCTCAACACATGACCCATGCAAAATTCAGGCTACAAACTAGGAAGCAATCTACAAGTACAAAAGATGCAAGATCTACTCTAGGACATGGCTGTCCTGAATAGTTCACTCTCTGTAGTTAGTCTAAACTATTCAGCTGGCAAGCATTCAAAAAATATAAACCCACTTTGCTTACAGATCTTACACAATGGTTTTGCTCAGGAAACCAAATGTTAAATAGCCACACGAGGCAGAGATAGTACTTACAATTCTGTAACATCTTCTAACACCATATCTGAAAATCCAGTTTCAAGGAAAATAAGGTCCAAAATTTGAAAAACAAAACTTTTAAAATTACTTTCATTTTATGCTGAACTGTGATTTTTATCTGTAAAAGAAAAGTATCAAAATGATACAATTGATCAGTCCAAAAAGATTCTATCCAGTGAACTCAAGCCTCTCAAAAGGAACAAATGAAGTGAGCTGAAGTGTAAAGTGGCTATTTCCATCCAAGGATACTGACAAAGTCATCAAATCCTAGAAGCGTTCCAACAATTTCTTTATCGCTCTTCATCACAATATGAATGCGTGAACCTATGCATTTGTCCACAAGTTCTGCATATAAATAAATAAAAAAGGTAGGGATATTGTTTTATAGAATACATTTTTTGAAATAAAAGCTCTGATGACTTAAAAGCAATTGCTACACACGCCGGTAAAAAACAAAAATAAGAAAAAAAAAAA
>NW_008600551.1:0-1367 GCF_000691845.1 Merops nubicus
CCTGGGCTCAGCTGGGTGAATTTCCATCAGTTCTGTGAGGTGAATTTTGTGTGTAAAGGTGAAGAAGCCACAGAGGTGCAGCTTGAGTCCAGCTGCCCTGTTGAGTGGCACACTGGGGTCACCCTGCCTGCTCCCCTCACAGGCACATGGAGCTGAAATGTGGCTGCTGAGCCTGGCCAGAGCTCCTGCTGCAGAGGCCTGGGCAGGGGGAGGAGTCCCACCCCTGGGCCTGGTGGGAGGCATTAATCAGGGAGTCCTTAAGGCTGGAAAAGACCTCTAAGATCATCAAGTCCAACCATCAACCCAACACTCCCCTGGCCACTAAACCATGTCCCCAAGTGTCACATCCACACATCCTCTGAACCCCTCCGAGGCTGGTGGCTCCAGCACCTCCCTGGGCAGCCCAGGGCAATCCCTCAGCAGGCAGTAAGGCACCTCAGAGGGCTGAAATTGCTCTAAATAGTAATAGATCAAGATTTCTTTTCATTTATAATGCATGTTACCATGAAAAGACTTTGGCATTTGCACTCAGCCTGGCTGCTGTCTCTGCTGGGGACTGGATTTGAAGCTGGGTTTGACCACGGCTGGTTCCTCTGCTTCCTCTGAACTGTTTTTTTGCTGGTTTTTGGACAGGGAGCTTTGCTGTCTGGGGGGGTCTCTTCTCCATGATCGACTGCAGCATGGTCAGGATGAGAGGGAAGGAAGATCCCTGGAATTCCATCACCAGTGGAGCCCTGACCGGAGCCATTTTAGCTGCAAGAAGTAAGAAACTGAGGAGGATATTGAGGGAAAAACTTCTTTATTCTAAACATATTGTCCTGAGGGTGAACCCCCCCTCTGTGATGCCCACGGTGGGATTTATTTGCTCAGGCAGACTGAAAGACAATCTGAAAGATTTCTCCTGTGCTGATGAAAGTCATAATTAAGTTCTGAGACATTACCAACGTTCCTTTGTTTCCTTGAGGAAGAGGAGGAGGGGCTGCCCACTAATTATCCTCTTACTGCTGATGCTAACGAGGCGTGATGGGTGCAGAATGACTGCTCCTGAGGCTGCTCGTGGGAGGGGATGATAACTCAGAAGAGAGTTCAATGCACAAAGCCACCTAAAGAAGTCAAAACCCATCGATTTTGTGCTTTTTCTTTCCAGATGGGCCCGTGGCCATGGTCGGCTCGGCTGCCATGGGAGGAATTCTCCTGGCTTTAATCGAAGGGGCTGGCATTCTGCTGACCAGGTTTGCCTCCACACAGTTCCCAAACGGTGAGGAGCCCTCAGACCCTGGCAGGGCAACGTTCCCCTTCAGCCTGGCACGGGGAGACCCTCCACAGCTGCTGGGAGGCTGGAGGGCTGAGGAGCCACACGTGGCTGG
>NW_008600551.1:1409-1716 GCF_000691845.1 Merops nubicus
CGCAGCCAGCAGGAGTTGAGTCAGGGGGGGTGACCCAGCAGGTTTGGGGGAATTGTGGGCTGTAGATTGTGGGCAGGAGGGGGGTGCTGGCAGTGGGCTGTGGGCCAAGTGTGACCGTGGGACGGGCAGCCCGGGTTTGGGTGTCACCAAGACCAGCAGGTAGAGAAGAGATGTCTGAGGGAGGTGGTGGTGGAGGCTTTGTTTTACTAAACTACTTCAGAGGAGTTCAAGAGACAGGGAACTACTGGAGAGAGTCCAGTGGAGGCTGTGGAGCTGCTGAGGGGGTGGGGGGGCTCCGTGGCCGGAC
>NW_008600551.1:1942-3822 GCF_000691845.1 Merops nubicus
GTCCGTGGAGTCTCCTGCTCTGGAGAGATCCCAAACCTGCCTGGCTGTGACCCTGGGCACCCTGCTGTGGGGGAGCTGCTGGAGCAGGGGGGGTGGATGGGATGATCATCTCCAGCATGAAGCTCTTGAACTTCTTTATCTGAAAAATCTCACTTGCTTTATTAATTTTAGAGGGATTTGTACTGAAGCCCCAGGGAATGCATTGCCTGCTGCTAGCAGGAAGAATCTTTCCTCCCGTGGTATTTATCACCCACCTTCCTTTCTCTGGCCTTTTTTTGCAGGCCCCCAGTTGCCAGAGGACCCCTCCCAGTTGCAGCCCACTCCCTTCAGCGAGTACAGACAGTACCAGTGATCCTGCCCCTTCTCCTGCCTCCCTCTGGCTTGGTCTCCACACCTGAGCAGCCTCCCCAGGAGCTGTGCCCAGGACCTCCAGCACCTCCTCGGCGGGGCTGCCCGGCAAGGACTGTTAGCAGATGACAGATCTATTTATTCCTGGCCCATCCCCTTGCTGTAGTGTCACCCCGTGGCTGGGGGAATACACCCAGGTTTGAGTCGAGGGCCCTCTGGAGTCTTGTCATGCTTTGGACCTGGACTGAAAAGCTTTGGAGTCTTCCCTGGGACGTGGCCCCCAGCACCCCCAGCCAGCTCAGCTGCAGTTCAGCCTCCTCCCCGTGGGATTGGGGTCACCACCCCTATGGCAGCCTAAGGCAAAGAGTGAATTTCACATGCCCAGAGGGAATGTTCTTGGGAAGAACAGTGTGAGCCAGTGGAGAGTCCTGCCAGCAGTAGCTTTCTGGCTGCTGTTGTGAGTTCCTGAGCTCTGGGGCAGCCTCCCCTCCCAGACCAGCAGTGGGAGGGATGGGGATGGGGCTGGGCTGGAGCCTCACACCCCAGTGCCCAGCTCCTGAGTGCAGGTACAACATCTGCTCCTTTTTTTCCAGCTGCGGAGGGGGGAAAACTGAGTCAGACCTGAGGAGGAGGAGAGGGGGACAGTGACACAGAAGGGGTCACAGGGAGGGGTGACAAATGGGTGCATTGGGACTGTTTGAAGAGGGGGGGTGTGAGGGTGGGGTCCTGGCCGTGGTCTCCTGTGTCCTGTCCTCCTCTAAAAGGGACATTTTCCTGTGTCCACCCCCTGCTTGTCCTGGCACCACCCAGGACTGAGGGGGGTCGTTGCTGTTGGGGTGTGATTGTCAGAATCCTTGAGCACCAAAGTGTGCCTGTGAAGGCTCCAATTGCTCTCCCAGCTCCTTGGGTGAGTTTTAAAGACCCTTTTCATGACTTGTGTCACTCAGCCACTGCTCTGTCTGGTTCTTGGTCGAGCCCCTGGCTGTAGAGTGGGTGACTTTCTGGTCTGTGAAGGAGAATTCCACCTGGGAGCTGTGGAGCCTCCCCTCTGGATCCTGACCGGGTGGTTTCCTGTACAGTTCCTATAGGATTAGAGCACTTGGGGGGCTTTGTGCAGCTCTGGGGTCTCATTCTCCAGCCTCTCACACCACTGAGCTGTCCCTGGGGTTTTGCTGGAGGCAGAGGATGCTGCTGGCCCCTACCTGGAGCACCCGGGTGACCTCTCCCAGCGGTGCTGGGCCTGGGAGGAGACTGCTGGGGGTGGGACAGGGGGTGCAGGACCTGGTGTGGTACCTGCTGCTTCCCACCCTGGGGGCTCCCCTCGAAGCTGGGCCATGGCTGAACGACTGAGGGAAGGGCCAACACCCAGCCCTGCCCTGCAGCAGGGACATGGGGATCAGCAGCTGAGGCCAGCAGGACCAGGGCAGGATTGTCCCCCTGGACTGGGCACTGGGGAGGCCACACCTTGAATCCTGGGGTCAGGTTTGGGCCCTTCAAGAAGGACATTGGTGAGATGAAGTGTGGCCAGAGAA
>NW_008600552.1:0-991 GCF_000691845.1 Merops nubicus
GGGGGAAATCGGGGCTTGCCGGGGTTTGGGCGCTGGCCATGACACCTGTTTTTCACCCAAATCTAAGCCTCGGTTCTACTTTAGGCACTGTAGAGGCAAAGTGCTGAATTTGGTCTTTCCCTCGCTAGCGAGAGCAGGCGTCCCTCCCCACTCGGGGGTCGTGCGGAGGCCGCTGTCGTTTCGTGCCGTCTCCGTGCGGGCTGGCGAGGGTACCTTGAACAGGGTATAAACGGATGGGCTGGGTGCCACCGGCCGGTGCCGTTACAGCGGAACTGGCCCTTCCCGTGACCCGTGGGGCTCTCCGAGGAGCCCTCATCCCGGGGACCCCCGTGTGGGACACCCCAGGTCAGCTGTGGTGGGACTGTGGGGTAACGAGAAGAGGCATTAGAGGCAGCCTGGTATGAATAGTGGTGCTGTCGCATTTAGGGACCAAGGGTGAGGATTGAAGAGGGTCTGGCACCAGTCTCCCAGCACTTTGGACTTACTGGGGTGTGTGGGGACATTCCCGATGGGAAAGGATGTTGGTGTTTGGCCAGTTCGCTGCTTTTCCTCTAAACGTGTCCCCACATGCAGCAGTGCTGACCCAGAATGTGCCGCTTTGCTGGTAGGACCACGGCGATGGTTTTGGGCCTGGAGCACGGCACAGGGGTTTCAAAGGCAGGGCAGTGATGCTGGAGGCATTAAACCTCACTCGGTCTAAAATCAGAATGTTGTTTTGGTTTTCTTTTTCCATCCCTGTTAAATTTATAAGGTGGAAAAGCCTCAGGTGAATCACTAAAAATACGGAACACCAGAAGCACCGATGTTTTGGGATGTTGGGGAGGATGTTTTGAGTTAAAGTTCGCTGAACTTTAAACAAACCCCAAGAAGTGGCTGCGCTGGGCCCTGGAAGCAGGGCGAGGTTTGGACGCACGCTTGTCTCTCCTCAAAACAAAACACCCACGAGTAGGGCACGGAGAGCCAAGCTGTCTTTCGCCCGCCGCGGTCTCTT
>NW_008600553.1:0-228 GCF_000691845.1 Merops nubicus
GGAGAAATGGCGAGGTTACAGCGCTCCCCGCGACGGCATCTGCTGTGTGCCAGCCGCTTATTCCCTACCTGCCGTTTCATTGTTTTTACCGATATTAACCGATTTAACTTCCCTCGAAAAACACTGTAGAAATGGCATGTGTGGCTGTTGCAGCAAAAACCTTAGCCCATGCTGTCATGATGGAGTTACTTAAAAAAAAAAAAAAAAGGAAAAAAAAAACACCAACAA
>NW_008600553.1:272-3495 GCF_000691845.1 Merops nubicus
CAGAATCCCACCTCCTCCTTTGGCTCCGTTGTTTGTTTCCAATCGCCTTAAGACTCGGAGGAAAAAGATTAATTGAACGAGCAGTTCAACAGTGAGAAAGAACGGCCCTTTGCCTGACTATGGCTGTATTTACAAGTTAGTCATACCAAATATTGACATATTAGGGTCACCTAGTGGAGATAGGGAAAAAACGAGCCAGGTAGTATACACTGTGGTGTTCTGTTTCCGTGATTACATTTCAGGTAGTCCTTCACCCGAAGTAATTTCTTTGGAAAAAGGTAGCTGCAGCTGCACAACTGAAAGAAGTGTTTGGGAAGGCAGCTAAACATCTGGATGGGTTCTCCCCTAGTTTACTGCTGCAAGTTCCGTGTCATTTTTGGTCACTATCCCATAAGGAAGAAGCAGCCTGTGTTTTGAGTGCACAGCAGTTCAAATTGGGAATGTCAGACTGCAACTTTCCTTTTAAGTTAGATGTACCCAGATATGTCCATCATGACTGGCACGGAGACCAGCTGGCATGAAGCAACCTGCAAGTTGTTGAATAATATGACTACTGTAGTTTTATTGCTCTTGAAGAGAGAGTGGACATTATCAGAAACGGTGTTAATTCCTCTTGGGAGGTAACTCCACCATGAGTCTGGGAACGGGTTAGCTGAAATGGGCCAAGGACACATCAAAACCAAATTAAAAATTAATATCATAGACAATTTCATTCCAATGCTCAGGAATATTGCCTTTAAATGTACTAATACAGATGTAAACTCAAAGTGCAATAGAGATATTCATTCACTTTGATATGAGGTAGATAAATAAGCAGCCTGTTGCCTTTTTATGCACGCAGAAGCTGAGGCAAGGGTCTATTCTGATGTGTTTACACTAAATTATACAAAGATGTGTAATAGCTCCCATGACTTCAGTGGAGTTAGTTAAAATTCACACTTGTAGATTTAGCGTAATTTAGTGTTCCAACAGGCTGCATTTTCTCAAGTATGTTTTTTTAGGGCTCCATCTATACTAACCAGCTAGATGCTAATCACCTAAATGCTACCAAGATCCTACTCTGCATATATATTACCAAAACTGTGACCCCTGAGACTTCCATCACCCTCAGTCTGACTCCCGAGGCTTCTGCAGTGAGTAGAAGCACTGTTTGCTGTGACCACTCACAGGTTCTTGGACTTCTTCCCTGGATACTGTGAAGTAATACTGTTAGGAAGTGCCCGACTCTTGTCAACACCAAGCATCCAGGGTGGTGAAGAGAGCATTCTTCTGGGATTTGGAAGATGTAGGTTTTAATCCCTTCAGCCAGAGACAAAAGAAGAACACACCTTCCCAGCCAGGACAAAAACCTGCATGCTTTCCTTGAAAAAAGGTGGAGGTGCAGATGTGAAACCCAGTCTCAAAAAGCAATGTGAACCTGGGAGAGCAGATCATAGAAGTAATACTCCACAATGAGCATTTTGCCTTGTCCTGTGGGAGTAGGTGTCATTTAAAAAAACACCTGCTGTGGTTTTTTTGGCTTGTTTTTACAGGATGTGAAGTTGGTGAACTCTTCTGCCAGCAAAATCTACGAATAGATCAATCTACAGTGTAATTAAAAATGCCCTATCTTTAAAGTAAACATCGTTCTCAGGATAAGGACCTTCTGAAATAAGCACAGATGAATGAGAAGATCAAATGCAGTATCTGGTGGACAGTTTTAACCAATGTACTCTTCCATGTTCCCTTGGTGGTTATGAAACAGAGGCAGTACATTTGTGATTCAGAACAAACGCCAGGCAGAATTTCTAGCTTTGTTAAATAACACACATTAGTCACTGTTTTCACCAGTTCCAGTCTGTGATGCCATGCTAAAGGAAACGTATCTTGACTTCTTCTACTTACATGGTGTACGTGAAAACAAGAAAATGTGTTCCCTTCGGTTCTGTCTTCTAAGACTGGTGAAATTTTCATGCTAAGAGCCCTACAGTTTCAGACATGCTCTTGTTTCTGCTGATTATAACAGACATAAGTGTTCCTATCTATATTTAATAAAAGCAAGTGCAACATTTTCTGAAGCGATTGTGGAGCAGAGCTGATTGTCTAAATGAGGCTCATAACCAATACATGAACTGAGTGTACACTTGGGAGAAAATTCCAATGGACATTCATATGACTAGACTATAAAAATGCTTCTTGCATTGCTCTTTATTGATCTTAGGACCTCAAAACAATATTCTGAAATAGATTTTTTCCCTTAGACATCACATCAACTTAAAAAATATCTAAAGTTACACTGTTGTTTTAAAAACCAGACTTTTCACTCCTCACAAAAGAGAAGCAATATTTAATCTTCAGGCTGCATGTATGTCCTGCTAGATATAATGATGATGGAGTGAGATGGGGCTGGCAAATCTGTAGGTTTAATTGAGAGGGTATCGGTTGGTTGACATAGCAACTGGACTTCCAAAACACTGACCACCCACATGGAATCTACATATGTGATAGCTACTTTTTAAATCTATACGGAAAAATATATAAACGGCACACAGCAGGTGATGCTTCCAAAAATCTCTGCTCCAAGTTCTCAAAATGTGGAATATGTTTTCAATATAAGTCATTGTACATGAGTATAAAATAATATTTATGCACCTGGCTCAGCCGTCTCTGTGAGCCTCCAGCTCTCGGAGGCAATGCCCAGTGACAGCTGCTGGGGAGAGTAAAGATGAAGCATACAGCATTCCTGTAGCACCAAAATCAGCCAGAGAGCATACACAACTAGAACAAAAACTTCAACAGATGTTAGGGGTATTGAAGCCAACTGAGCATTTTAAGGGCTTCCCCCACTTCCTACCTGATGCAGATGCCAACAGGATTAAAATCTCATCAATCATCACTGTAAACAAAACTGAGCAACTTTGATACAGTGCCCAAATGTTGTATCAGTATTAGACAAGGCCAGCTTGATGGCTTTGTAAAGAAAACAAAAAAAAACAAAAACAAAACAAAAACCCCCACCACCCAAAACCAGACATAAAAAGAAAAGCCAAACCCCACAAACTAAATTTCTGGCTCTAACTTTTGTTTGCATATAAATTTGAGGCTAAAGGCAGCTCTGTGTTGGCCAATGCATCAGTTACTGAACCAGTTTCAAAACTGTCTTCAGTCAGCTTTGCAGTGCTGCAGCAATGAAACAGTGCTACACCAGTGCAAAGCTACGGTGGAAATGCTGCTGACCCATCAG
>NW_008600553.1:3526-13673 GCF_000691845.1 Merops nubicus
GTCTTATAAGAATAATCTCACTTTTTTTTAGTTGTCTTTCCTTGTCCTCAGAGCATCCCCTAAAATCTCCAGAGACCACTCCTCTGAATTTTTCCATGTTTAGGTTTTTGGGGATAGTTTATTTTGCACGGTAAACATAAATATCCCAGGGAAGGAAGCCAAGCCTCTCTTGACTATTGGCTATTGCCTACAGGAGGACACTAGCTTAGAGCAGACCCCTGACTTCTAAGCAGCTAAGAGCAGATGGGGGGTTAATCAGACCCTAAAAAACTGTCTTTCAGGCCCTACTCAGTTTTATAGCTAGTGTGCAGCAGTGAGCCTGCTATACGTGTGTCCACTCTTGCCTCCTGTCTGTTCACTGAGAGACAGATAGCTGCAGCTGCCAAAACTGCCTTTCTACATCAAATTAAGACCATGAGTAAAAGCTCTAGCTGATGTCTCATTAGCTGATAGAACACATTACATTTTCTGGCCTGCTCAGATCTCTCTGTGCCAAAGGAAAGAGGATAGCTTCTGTGTACATAACAGCTCAGTAGTTTTAGAGGCAGAGTAGTTTCCTCTTCCCTTCATGATCCTTAGCTCTAGGAGACAAGTGGATCACATGGTTTTTTAGGGCCATTGCTGGTAAATGATCACATGTTTTGATAGTATAGCCTAAATTTGAGAATATTATGTCACAGTGTGTTTGCATCACTTCTTAAAAAATTTATGCTGAAAAACAAATGCCATCTCAGGCAACATAAGGGTGTCCCACATGACCCACTGTGACCATCTGAATGCTAAGCACAAGCATCGAGACTTTATAGATCAGAGGTACTTTTTTCCTTCTCTTGGGTCATCAGTAGGCAGGCATGCTGCTTATTTGGTGAGCAGATCCTGTGACTATCTGGTGGAAAGCTGGATGACTTTTACAGATCAGAGGTAGAGCAGGCCTATCTGCAAGGTCATGGACTAGACTTTTAATAGGCAAGCATACTCCTTGGAAGATCATGAACCTACAAAGTAGCTAAGGGAGGGTGGGAGATTAATCCCACTCTAAGAAACTGTAAAAAGTCTGAAACTATAGCTACTGTGACACTATAGCTAGTGTGCAGCAGTGAGCCTACTGTATGTGTGTTCTCTGTTGACCAGTCTCCTCCCAGAAACCAGTAGTCCCAGCTGTACCCAGGCAGCCTCCTCATGACCAACTTCATAATGAAATAAGCTGCTTTACAGGATTCAAGTTTATTCAACAGAAGCAGAAGACTGTAAAGAATACTGTAAAGACAGTCTATAGACAGATTTTGACTCCTAGCCCTTCTTGATTCTGCACTTGAAGTGATATAAAGACATGAAAATACAGAATATGTTTTCCATATAATGTAATCCGCATCCACTAGCCCAGGGTTGTGACTGTTGCCTTGTCTTGTATGGAAGTCTGCTCTGCTTTAGGGGAGAGAAAACATCCTGAGTCAGACAAACTGTGGGAAGTCCTGGACCTGGCACCCATAGTCTACATCTGTTGGAATAAATACAGTGTGCTGAGGAGCACTGGAAAGGCCTGTGGCACTTAAGCCAGCTGGCACAGGATAGGCCGTGTCCATTCTGGCCATCCTTCTTACTGCCTGTGAGAGGACAGCCTTATGCCGACTACTCATTGGGAGCACTTCCTGGGCTGCCCACCTTCCCAACAGTACCCAGGAACCCATCAGAGGAGTTCAGATTTGAGCCACGGATTCACCATATGCCAGGGACAGCCCTGACAATTTTATCAGCATTGATGGCTGGGTTCCAGTCCCAGCAGTGTTCAGCTTTGTCTGCTGGTATAGGCACAGCCCAGGGGTCCCACCCCTCTTGCAAGGGATACAGGCAGCTGCAAACCAGCCATCCCTCTGGGGACTCTTGTCAGTTGGTAGAACTGACAGGAGCTTTTTTGTGTCGTGGCCTAAATTGGAATAAAATAAGCATTGGAATCCAGGAACTGCAGCAGCTTCATAAAGCAGCTTCAAAACTTGAAATCAGCTTAAAAAAATCATTCCATGTCTTTATGGTGAGGCAGCTGTACTCAGCTTCCACTAGAGTCAGCAAAGAATCAGTGTAAATAGGGTAGGATCAGTGAAATCAATTTAGTTACAGAACAGTATAAAAAGATTTTTTTCCCCCTTTTTTCCCCCTCATGTGCATTGTCTGCATAAATGCAATTTCTTTTAGATCTTGTATGAAAATGGACCAAAATTGTAAATTTCTTTAGCTTTAGCCCAAAGGAAAAAAAAAATTGAAAAATAATTTTGTATGACCTTTACAAGCTGGTCTTTCTTCTCAGACAGAAAATGACTTCACCTCACATCATACTATTTTAACAATCTATAACATACTTACGCTTTTGCTACTGCAATTGCTCTTCTCAGCCTCTTTCCTGATCTAATTTTGCCTCCAAAATTAATAGCCTGTTTTTTAATTAAGCAATTTTCACACATAACAGAATAATACCATTTTGAGACTGGTGAATACATTCTATTAATTTGAGGAGTTGAGTAGTAGTGGTAGTAGTAGTAGTAGTAGTCATAGTCACTTTTTTCTTTTTTTTCTTATTCTAAGCTAAAATATCAGGTTTGTCCCAAGTTTGTTTCACATAACATTAATGCCAAATGATTCTTAAGCTGAAAACTGGCTTGGATTTGACATTCATCGCAAAGTGGGACCAATATTCAGGTTTTATGGATTGTTTTATTGTTGGTGTTGAAGGATCATATTAAAAAACATCACATTGTAAAAATCTTTTCTACAATTTTCACTCCAACATTTAGGAACCATAACTGAGCCTGAATAACAGAAGCAGTGCAATTTTTTTCACCTTTTCCAATTGGCATAGTCATCTGGGGAAGTCTTCATGCATTTTTATAACAATTCAGTGGCAAATACCACAAGGGAAAGGTTTCTGTCTTAAAATGTTAATTTCCAATTAAAATATTCAACAGAGAAGTTATTTCTCTTGTATGCAAATTTTGTAAAATGTTGTTCTGATATACCAAAGAATTTGTCTTTGTAACTAAAGGATTGCAGATGGATTCTTCTCACAGCCATCACATACTGCACATAGACAGGACTACTTACGCTCATCTTCTCAATTATTTTGCAGTGCTTGTTTAGTGGAAGTTTCACTTTGGTAGTTCCAGTTATGTCAGGAACTGCAGTCAGATATTTATGTTAGAGGGTGTCATAGAGTGAGAATGTTCCTTGGTCAGTGTTGCCCAATGCAGCTGTGACATCTGTAATTTGCTGTTTGAAAACACAGGATTCAGATTTAAAAAAACTCCCTTGTTTCATATGGGGCTTTTTGTCTCCTTTTCTTTGTTCATTCCTTGCTTATTAGAGGTGCAGGAGGACAGTACAGAAAAAGGGCTTTGACCATAGTAATAGTGATGAGGAGCTAGATGAAATCTGCAACTTCCACTCTCTGAAAAAGTCCTGCTTTTCAACGTTTCAAAATGTCTTTCTTTTGGTTTGAGACAATCTCACAAACAAATAAAACACCTTCCAAAATATTAACAGTGGAAAATAAATATTAGAAGAATTTCAGGAAATCAGAATATCCTGTGATGTTTCCAAAATTAAATGGTGCCCCCAGCTAATTCAGAAGTGGGAGCACTTTTGGGAGTTCCCCAGAATTAGGACTAGCACAGGGAACATGTAGGGCAGGATGTTTAACAAATTAAATCTTGAAGGGCCTTCCATGGCCTTTAAAGCTCAAAGCTAACTAGATTTCCCAAGGCTACTATGTTCTTGGCTCCATGATGTCCTGCAGCTCCTGACTGTGCCAAGAAACTTGATCTTGAGATTGGCTGTTCAGTCTGTTAGTCCCCAGTTGCCTGACTCTGAAGCAATCTGTTTGGTGCAACCTCCTAGGGAGCTGCTTTTGTGATCTGTCAGAGGTTGACAGAAAGTAAAATATTTCTGTAGAGCTTTGTTTTTAACATAGGAGTTCTCCTCTCATGAAATATTGCCGTGTCTGAAGACATCTTACTAGCTCTTCTGTAGTTGGAAGTTCTCGATTCAAGTGAAGGAATAGGAAGTAAAGGAGCATGATCCATTTAGAGTATTTCTTAGCAGCAAAGTGCTAAATATTGCTGCAGGGTTTGGTTTGTTTGTTTGTTTTCTACAGACAAGGTAAAAATTGCTGTATTCAGCAGGCAAGTCCTTGTGTAGGCAAGTACCTACCAAACAGTGAAGCACAAACACACATCAGAAGTTCTGGGTTTTATGCTCATGGCAAAAATAAGTATTCTCATCTTATTCATCTTAACCTATATTCAAGGTGAGATGGCCCTGACAACACAACAGTTACCCTTCTGCAGTGTATCCCAGGAGAATAGCAAATAGATTGAGCAGTTTTCTGTAGCATACTTGGGAAAAGAAACATTACTCAGTATTGATCATAGATGTGTCCAGGGTAACTGGATGCTCTGATTAGTTGCTCCAGATAACGTGGAAAACAGGTGCATTTTTGTTGCCACAAGAGGGAAATTGCATGGTTCTTTTTTATCTTACCCAAAGGAATACACACAGAAGATCAAACTCAGGTGATATTTAACTCAGTGGAACCATATTAACCTTGTTCCTAGTTCTCTCAGTTGATGAAATATCCGTATACTGTATGTCTCTAGAAAAGGTTTTAATGGAACCAGCCCCAATTAACTGTTCATTCATCAGTGGATTAATCATAGGCTAATGGAAGATAACAGAGATATGTTACCGTGTTTGCTTGCCCATTTTAACAGATTTTCGTGTTATTCAAGGCAAGAACACCTGACTCTTGTTCTGGTTTATATTGCAAAGTTTCTTTTGACAATTTCTACAGCCTTTGAATTATTTTTATTTTCATTTTGTGGTCTTTCCACTTTTTTCCCTAAAAGGAAACATCACAAGAGTTCATAGTATGCAAGTGCGACTCACAACTGCTGTGTCTGGATTTAGTTGTATGTCTCATGTTAGTAACCCCAAAAGCAAATTCATTCAGTCATTTTGCTACAGGATAACACACATTTAACACCTTAACAGTATGATACCTATGTGGTTACTTTTGTCAACAAAAATCTGTTGTCTAAAAAACATTCCATCCTGTCTTGTTCCACAAAATGATTTTTTTTTTGTAAAATCTAGGTTGGCTGAGATTAACTAGAATCCCATCTTTTAATTCCTTATTTATTGATTTTTAAATCATTTTCTATTAATTTACCTTTGACTGGAATCACACTAATCAAATATCATCTCTATCACTCCATTTCCTCATGCTGAATGGTGATTAAAAAAAAGTGTTTTCAGTCTTCTACAGTTTCATTGTTACTGTAATAAATAAATAAAATTAAAATCAAGAAGCCAGATATTTCCTCAGCAAACAGTTAAGTGTTACTGGAAACATCTTACGTGGCTGTAAGATGATTATCTGTGTCTGATGTCTAATATCTTTCTCAGTTACTAGTAAATTAAGAATCTTTCCTTTCCTCCTGTGTGATCCATGTATCTTATCTGGCTTTTTTCTAAAGACAGAAAAAAGTATTAATTGAATAAATGTTCCTTTTCTGCACTATTAATAATTTAACAATTCATGTCTAGTTAAAAGGCACGTTTCATTGCTATGATTCATTTCTGTTTCAGTGCATTAGAATTCCTCACTCTTAGCTGTGCTGCAAATGGATTTTTTTTTTTCCATTCTTGCTAGCTTTCCTATAGTTCAGGTGGTTTTAGCTACCTGTCATTGTGTTTCAATATTATTAACACAAGTTTTGTAAAGGAAAGGTATGCCTTACAAATCTATAGTGCTTTTTTTTGAGGAATCAGCATGTGCTAGGGAAAACTGGCTGATACTGTCAACAAATGCTCTCAAAAGGCTCCTGCATAAATAAAGCATCCACTGAACAAGAACCAAAGTTGTTACATAGATAAATAATTGCCTAGAATACAGGAAATGGGGATTGGACTATGGAATAAATTTTTACCATGTAAGAAGTTCATCTGTAAAGCCTTTCAGGGTTCTGTGCTAAGACTGATAATTTCCAGCATATTCATGAATGTGGCATTCCTTGGAAAATGTGACAATGTTTACTGATATTAAGTTATTCAGGACAGCCTGACCATGAAAAATCAGAAAAAAAGCCTTATAAGTCTGAATAGTCACTGTAATGGCAGATGAAACTCAGTATAGATACATCCAATGTTAGGGAAAATAAATTTTACACAGAAAGTAGATTGAGCTCTGAGCTGATTACTATTCTGCTGGAATGATGACTTGGACTTAGAATAGATAGTTCTGTTAAAAATGTCATCCCAGTGCTTAAAATGAAATCAATATTAAGAATTATTTTAAAAAAGAACAGAGGACACAGTGAAAACCACTCCTTCCCTCACCACTGAAGCAAGATGATCTGCCTGCAGCTGTGCTCCCTCCTCCTTCCTCACTGCAGGATTATATTCTAGTGCTGGAACATGTTCTGAAAAGTTTAACAAAGGCGATCAGAGACATGAAATAGCTGCTGTGCAGGGAACAGCTAAATGGACTTGGATTGAAGGAGCACATGGTAGAGGTCTATGAAATCAAGAGTGCCATGGGTAGAGTAGTAAATAGAGAATGATTGTGCCTTCCAGTGCAAGGTCTGGGGGCCTTAGAGTCAAAACAGCTGATAGGAAGTGGTTCTTAACACAGCATGGTTTATCCACAAAATACCTTGACAGAGGATGGTCCAAATGGTGAAAGTTTAAATGTATTTAGAGGTAATGGGAAAAATTTGTGGAAGAAAAAAAACTAAAATAAAAGGCTACTAAATTAAAAACAAAACAAAACAAAACAAAAAACCAACAAACTGACACCTCTGTCCTCTGAAGTTTGTGATTGAGCTCCTGGGATTCCAAGAGTGAACTTTTCTGATACACATGGCATTAAATGCATTCTATTCAATTTCCTGTGTGCCCTCTTCTCAGAATCCGGATGCTGGTTTCAACGAGTAGGGCCACTCTTCAGGAATGTTATGGAAAGAGCAAATAATTCAATGTAGAGCATTAATAAATTTAAAACACATTGTAGATCACTCAAAATCACAATTTGCATTTGTGGCCATAGCTTGGTGCTCCATTCTGAGCCTATCCAGAGCCAGTTTGCCTTCAGTTACCTCAAAATCAACTACAATTGTGTCATTTGCTCTCATTTTTCTCCTAGCTCTGAGAATACCATAAAACAGTAATTAACATCTTCAGTCTCTAGTTTTATAACAATAATCTTATTTCAAACCTAACCTTTTCTTATTTTTTTTTTTCTTTAACCAGTTTGGCTTATGTCAACTGCAGAATTTAGTCTGTTCACCCTTGCTGGTATCCAGCATCCTTCCTCTGCAAATTTGGTAGAATCTAGTAATAAATCTGTTTTCTATCATCATTTCTGAGATGACCTTAATAATAGTATCATGCCCAGTGTTACATTTAATAAAAGTCAGTGAACAAGCTTTTCCCTATTTTTTTTTTGATAAAACAGTTGTTCATGTTTGATATAGCCCTTATTTTAACCCTGCAGGTTTTGAGGGGTCCTGACACAACCTGAAATCCCTGTGTGACCAAGCCATAAAACAACAGCTTGGGAACCTACAATCATAATCATTTTGGTCCTACCAGCCCCAGCCCACTTTCTGGCTCCTGGGATGTAGCTTCTCACTAGTGCTGAGACATGCTTCTCACCTCTCACCTAAATCTTAACTTCAAGCCTACAAAGCAATAGATCTGCCAAAGTGATAGACCTTAACAGAGGACAGCTGAGCAGTCAGCAGCAGAAGTTAGATAGAGTCTTAGTGGATATATTTGCTGCAAAAATCTAGCCACTACTGTGTGGCCTCCTTCAAGAAGACGTGTTCATGGTCTGTGGAACAGATGTGTGGGAAACCCTCTGGTACCTGAAGAGGAGGTATTTCAGAGTTCGGTGCATATTCTGTTCCTTTGCATTTGAAGTGTTCAGCAATTCAAAGCATTAACTTGTTTTTTGTTCTTGTCGCCTTTTAATTTCTTTTTTTTTCTGTTTCTTTGACTGAGACTGGTAATATCTCCACTCTCAGTGGCTACTGTTTCTGCACTCACTGCAATATTGCTTTATTTCTCTTTCCTAGGTCACCTCCTCAGACTTTCAATTTCTTGTCCTGTTGTTATTGTGTGTCAGGAGTATTAAACTACATAATGGCAGCTACTCTTTTAGGAGGGAGGAGGAGTGATGCAGTCACAGGTTATTTGTGCTTTTACTCATGACAGCAACAAGCTACTAGAAGTCAATTCAGAAAATATTAATCATAAACCATGCTTGTTAACTCCAGCCTTCACCCTACTCAACTGAAGATCTGAACTGTACGGCACTTGTCCCAGTTCTTTGCAGTCTTGAACCTTAGCCCATCTCCAGACCAAACTATTCTCTTAACAGGAGCCCATCACATACCCTATAAACTATTCTGAGTTGCTGAAAACCACATATATGATTATGATATGATATGATATGATAATCATAATTGCTTCAGAAATAAACATCAGTTTGATGGCTCTAGAACTCCATCTATTCATGAAGATCTTGTAAAATCTATATATAGAAAAAGAAAAAGATTTTCAGCAATTTCTGTTGAGAAGCCTTACCTGGAAGCAGAATTATCTGTACTGCAGGTGAAAGATTCATGCCAATTATGATCTCTGACCCTCATTATAATTTTGCAGATGACTATGCTTTTCTCTTCAGCTCTCTTACCTTTATAGACCACCTATCAGTATGCGCTAAAAATTTTTTTTTTTAAAAAGTTAAAACCAGTGTATGTCTGTTTTTTCCTGGTTTTATCCTAGCTGTGCAAGCTTTGCAGGGTTCAAGTTTAAAGCTAATTAATCTATTCTTCCTGTTCTGAATACTTTAACTCTACCAGCAATGCAGTGATGACTCACAAGAACTAATTTTGTTAGCTCCCTCAGAGTTCATGTGTCTTTTTTTGACTCTAGCAAATCGACTGTGTTCCATAATAAAACAATCCACACATGCTTGCAATACATCCAGGAGGTTAATTCCTACCTCAGTGAATCAAGGTCCAGGCTATAAGGAGAGCTTACGTACCAATTGTTCAAGTATTTGTGAATTTTAAGAGTGGGGCTGTGACTGTGTGTCCCCTGGTTCTTCTATCTCAACTGAAAAAACCTTTTGTTTACTCAAGGAAAAAGGGCTTTGTCAATGTAGTTCTCTGGGTAGAACTGCTACATTCACTTTGGGTTGAAACAGTGATCAAGAGTTGTTGAGTGGAGTGATACCAGCAGTCCTCCTGCAGTTGCTATAGGCAAAACCAGTCCACCCAAGATGGAGAAAGTATTCAGCAAGGGTGTTGCCAGTAGGAAACACATTCATGTTCCTTGGAAAGAAACAAGGAGGCAGCAGCACACCAACAGCAGCAGCTGCATCTAATGTACCTATAACCACAAAGGCAGCAAACCCAACGGAAGCTTCAGAAAGAACCTGTAAGCACGTGCAACAACTTACGGTAGAGTAGGAGCTGCAGCTGTGGCACAACATTGAAAACAAGAGGCTCCAGAACTAAGGAAAAGGATTAAAAGTTGTTGCTCTGATCAGTAGACCACAATAAAAAGGAAATCAACACATAGAGCAAGTACAATGGTGTTGAACCTCATGGGGAATGGTTGACTCCCAATAAAATCAGCATGAGGGAAACTCAAAAGTGTTGCCAGAGCTTTCAAGCCTCTTACTGAGATCCAGTCACCCTTGGTTTGTCAAGCCTACTAATTTGTGGAAGGCAACTTAGGAAATCCCAGACCTGCAGCAGGAACTGTTGCAGGAACTGAAGATCCCAAGTCAAAATATGGTCTAGCATTCACTAGAACTGAAGGATAGATCTTACTAGTTGTTATGAACATGGTATGAGAAGCATTCTCAGGAGCTATCGGTGTATCCATGAGCCAATACTGTATTTTACTTCATTAAGAGAAAGCAAGTTGTTGATCTTCATGGGATTCTGTGGCATATTGTGAAGCATGACTATAATATACGTGCCCTAGATCTATTATGTTTAGCAAGTTGATGCTTTCAACTGGCTCCTGATTTTCAGGACTGATGCACTGTAACAGGCGTGGAGATTCTGTCCTTAGGATAGTAGGG
>NW_008600553.1:13704-20743 GCF_000691845.1 Merops nubicus
TGGAAAGTTTTCAGAGATGTTTGTTTTGATACTAAAAGCGTGCTTCAACACTTCTATACAGGTGTTCGCACAACTTCGGGATATAGAAAGCCTGTAGCACACAGTAGAAGAATAGCAGAAGATGGATGTTTACAACATTGAAGAGTCAGTGAACAGGATAGCTCAACCATGTTAGCTACAAAGTATAACAGAGACTCTATATTAACTATGGTGCATCTGGTGACACAATTATCTTCTATGGATGTTGGAACATTCTGATGTCCTTATGACAGCTGAATTATCAGCGGTCTAACCTGAGGTTTCTTGCGTGGGCTGCAGCAATGTTAACGGGATAATCCTGCAAGTGTAACTGAGAAATTAATTTGGAGGCTGATGCCTGCTTCCTTAGGTGCCTTGTTCCTGTTAGCATATGTTCACTCAGCTCCTGTGGCAGTGTTTTTTTCCTAAAACATTTGGTAGGTGTTCCCCACCCACTTTTGTTGTCAGGACCCTGAGTGCACCAATAACAGCCCTTGCATTCTTTTCTGCTCTCTGAGGTGTTTGACCATCTGTGGTCAAGGCCACCTCTGATACAATGCGGCTGTGTAACCTGGGATCGGACTGCTGAGGAGTTGTGAAAGAGCCACAAGAAGCTGTGTTGGAGGCCTCAGCTGGCTCAGCAGCTGAATATTTCAGTTGAGGGCCTTGTTCCTGGTCCTTATCAAACCCTCACTTTCACCACAAACTCATCTTTACCATACTAAAGTGTACCTGTGGTAGCTAGAGGAAGAGCTGTAAAACATTTGCCTGTATCATACCCAGTACCCATCTCATTTTGAATATGTCTGTTATGCTCCTAAGGGGAACCTTTACTAAAACTTTAAGCTTATAATTTTCAATGGATCAATGATCCTGGGAATTCAATAGATGAGACATACAGACTGGAAGTAACTACATTGAACCCATCAACCTCTGTCAGTTAAAGTTTTGCTTTTGCTGGCCTTCAAGAACTCAGGAAAAGTTTTTACTGTGTCTCATATAAGAACCTGACACCTTTTCCAAAAGCTTAGGTGCTTAACTGCAGCCAGGAGATTTCATTCCTCCCTAAATCCTTAGGTAAGATAATAGTGCCCACCAGTTTCATAACATTACAAAGTGTTATAAAGTGAGCCCAAATAGCTGATAATACAGTACTGGAATAAAGGCTCATACTATTGAAATAAAAGCTGGTGCCAACAGGAGTGGGGGAGTCATGGTTCATTCTGTGGCAGTTATGACTAATGGATGCAAATTGAGAATAAAGATTAGGAGCAGCAATGCAGTTAATTTTGGCACGATAGATACTGAAGAACTCATTCTTGCAGGCATCTTGAAAGCCATGCAGATCTAAGGTGAATGTTGAAACTGCCAGGCCAAATACTTTGGTTTTATTTCTGGCTAAAGGTAGACGTATGCCGTGATATCAAATTCAAATTACGGAGACAAAGGATACAGGCATTCCAAAACTAGCTTTCATCTGAGGTCCGTGTATTTAGAAAGATCCAACAATAACCTTAAGAAAACAATCACGCCTATTCTTAAAATTGATCTCAAAACTGGGGAGGGAGGAATGTTGCATGAGGATTGAGAGGAGGGAAGGTAAAAACAACATGCATAATGTGGCTGTATCCCCAAGTTTTTATGATCTCCTCTCCATAATAGTACTACCAACACCAAACTCAGATGCTGTTTTCAAGCTACAATAACCTGGGAATTAACTGTAAGATACTAGACTATGCCAGGTCCAGCCCAAGTCCCAGTTTTCCAAGTAGTGTGTTTTAAGATTATAATTCAGTAAGCTTCTCATTTTGCCATAACCCAAACCTTGTTCTTTGTCTTAACTGCAGACTAGCAAGCTGGAATAGCCACAGAGCTATGTCCCAGATGATGCTCATTAGAGACTTCTTCCTGTGGATCAGACTGTTAAATTGAAAAATAAGAAGCAGATTATGATAACAGGGACTAGAGAGTTGAGATAATGGCTTTGTCTTTCCTGCAAGGTCCATAGGACCAGAGTTATAGCTAATTTTGGTCTGAATGAAAAGTTAAGGTTAGTTCTGCAAGGGAAGGGAACATGGTTCTCTGGAAAAGGTGAAGTCTGGGTCTAATTTATTATATGGAGTAGTGCTAAGAGCAGCAGGGACTGAAGTCTTTTAAGATGTATTTTGCAGAGGCAGAATGAAGATGAACATTGTTAGAAAAAATTACTTCTTTTGAGTCTTTAGGTGTGATGGTTATGATGGTTGCGTTGGAGGATTTACTGTTTTAATGAGGTTTAGGAATAGAAATAAGTGTAAGGTGAGAGAATCAGATGAAGAAATAAAGTCTATTACCAGGATGAGTAGAACATACAGGGTCAAAAAGTTCTTTTAAGGCAGGACCCTTAAGGCACAGCTGAGGGAGGGGCTAGAACTGGGACTAGGGAAAGGCTGAATGTGGGTTCTGTGCAAGAGGTACTGAAGAGTTTTGAGAATTTTGTGTTTTCTAATGTATGCAGAATTTGGATGATCCCATAACTCACCAGAGTGAATGGTTTTATTTCTGGTTTGACTGTGTTTCACATAAATCAAGGATAAATCTACAATAAACTATTGTAAGGGAGTATAACTGATCTTTAAAGGAAAACTGTGGTTAAGTCTAGAGTAAGGGCTGATGTCTTGATTAGGGACTAGTACAGAAGATACCCAGTACCTATTTTTATGCTGGAACTGGACCTACAAGTTTCACAGAGCTGGGCTAAGAGTTTAGCAATAGAGGCAAGTGGGTTTTCCATAGAGCTGAGGCAGATTTAGTTTGTATATCTTATTTAAAGCTCTATTTATGTTTGTTTTAAAGATTAGATCCTATAAAGCAAGGTCTCTGGAAGTAAGCTTGGTTACAATATAGTTCAGGATCTTCTGAGCCAAGATGAGGGATGGTCTTGGAAATCTTAGTGTCTAATATTGATGTGGGCATTGATTGTTGGTAAAAGGAGGTATTCGTTACAGTTAGTTTTTCTTAAAGGCAGAGATCAGCTATCAGGCATTTGTTTATACAGTTTCCAGATCTTGTTTTCTGCCTTTTTTGCAGCTACCCAAAATAGCCTTAGCCATTTAACACTTTCTGTCCCTGACTCTGTGAGTCTTTTGTGTTACATGTAGCCCTCATCTTCAATACTTCTTAACCTTAGTCAAACTGCAATGAAATATAAACCAAACTTGAACAATGGATTTGATGCCCAGGTCTGTCTCATTCTGACCTATTTGACCCTGCTGATTGCATCAACTTAGGCTGCAAATCACACATAATGAACTGAAAAATTCAGTTGCTACTTTACAAAGTTAAGTTGGCACCCAGAACAGAATATTTATTTGTGCTCTACAGTTTTGGACTATATCATGCTGTGTACACGACCCGCTCGAAGCCTCTGGTGCTGTGCATTCTGGAGTGCAGGGCTACAGGAACCTAGAAAGAAATCTTGTGTATAATTTCTTCATATTCTCAAAGTTAAACCGCCACTTTCTTCAGGTATTCTTTAATCCATACTTGTTTTAGGTAACATTGCTGGTAAACCCTTCAGATGCTGGAGAATTCTGTTTATATCCTCAGAACTGAACTTTATCCCTATACTATATTCAGAACCCCATAACACCCAGAAAACCAAACAGAACCATTTGTTCCTCCAGTGCCAAGTCTCCCACAGCCCTTTTCGCTTTTCAAGTGCTAGCAATAACGCTGTGCTCTTTCATCTCCCCAGGGCCTGATCTTACACCCTTTCTTAAACAACCACTTCACATCTGCCTTCAGACTAAACAGAAGTCATTGTGCCTGCCACTTATATGGCCCTTTAGTTCTCAAGGCACTGAAGGATCCAGAAATTAGCCTAGATCTTCAGTCTTCTTGTCTCAGACACTAAATCTATTTCTAATCCAGCCTTAGCCTTACTGGTAGGCTGAATTCCCTTCCCTAACTCATTTAGAGCTGTTTTCTCATGTTCTCATGTACCTAAGTATGTTCAGAATCCAAAAATAAAACTAGATCTTTGGTCCAGCTATAACTGTAACCCTAAATGTAAGCAAATATCTCAAACAGATAAGGAACTAACTAGAATTTTAGTTGGCTTCTGCTGTTGCACCAACTCTACAGGCTTTTCAAATGCAAATAAATTAACTTTTCAGATTCTTCTCTCTATGACTTTGGAATGTGTGTAAAACTTTTTCATGTCTAATGAGGAATTCGTTTTAAACGTGTTTTAGGTTTTCATTATTTGTGCCAGCATAAAACTCTGCTGGTGCCAAACCTGGCTTCAGTGTCAAGAATTTGCCAGTACTACTACAGGGAACACAGTGCTGGGCTAAGCCTCATGTCTGTTCTCAGCCACAGGACTTGCTGGATACCTGCAGTATGTTTACTTCTGAAGAGCGTTACAAGGTTCCCTCCTGCTTGGTGTCTACTTAAGGAAAAGCTGTATGAAGCAGGGATTATCTTATATAGACAACTTTGTTATACATGTATATATATATCTTCATTACAAAACACATTAATCTCATTTTCCTAATACTATGATTAAGTTTTAAAGTATTCCATGATCAGAAAGAAACTCAAGACTTCTCACGTGCTTTAAAGAATAGATTTTGTATGCCCAGTCCATCATATAAACAAGAATGCTGCCCATGTTCAAAATAAAAGTTCAGTACTCAGTTGTCAAGTTTAACTAAAATTGTGTTGTATGTATCAGAATTAAGTTTTTTTTCTTTTCACAGATGTTTCCTTCTGTTTTCTATTCATGCATGAATTCTTAAATGACATGATATGCCTAGAAGATTTTGTAATCCAGAATTTATCCTTACTAAAAATCCAGATGAAAAATTACAATGCTTTATTAGCATTTTTTCTCCTTTTTTTTTTTTTTACAATTCCTTTAGGTATAGTGTTTCTTTACTTCCCTTCCCTATAAATAATCCCAAACAGAATTAAGTTGAAAGAATGATCTATTTCATACATAAACTCAGTCCTAGAAATGGATGAAGCATACTAACAAGTGCTGAAAAGAAAGTCATCCCAAGACTGATATTCTACCCAAAATTTCAGTGTCAATAAAGAAGTAAAGCAAAGTTACTAAAAATATCTGTTGATTCTGTACTTAATGATTGGATGTATCGTTGCGTGCTTTACTCGCAACTGAATAAATTTAGGAAAAAGACAAATGATAATTTAATAAACTTGAAGAACTTAAATTGAGATAACACAGGAAATCTTAATGTAGATAGTTCCAAAGTTTTGTTTATGTGACTTTGAAACCAAAATAATGTTATATTTCTGTAGTTCTTTTTAAGTACCTGAAAGTAACTTATTCATTTGCATTAGAACTCCCCAAATCTTTGGGTAGAGCTAGGTTTTTATACAACAGGGGTATCCATTTCAGGGAGGTCTAAGTGCAGGTTTTGTGTTTACCTTAGACTCATTAAGACATAGTGAGTGCTTCTTTATGTCCTTGTCCTCTGAACAGGATTAAGTTCAATTCTAGTTGGGGTAGAATCCTTCTTCCTTTCTTCATATAGCACATAGTTACAGCCTCCATCAAGGGAGCAGAGAACCTGATCTTGCATTCTAGCAGAATACATCTCCATGATAATATTATTTTAAGGCTGCTTTGGGTGGTGTTGATCAGTCATTTTGCATCTCTTCAGAAGTTGTGTCACCATTCTAGAAAGAGTTCAAGATTAAGAGAGTTAGAGAGACAGAAAGACCCAAGAGAATGATTGTGACTTCGTAGCCTAGTGACCAGGCATCTCCATTTTAAACCTGCTCCTTTTTCATATTCTGCATTTTATACTGAACAGTTATTATGTTGATAAACAACCCTTCTCTTTTCCAGGAGATTGTCCTAGCCACCTGATGACAATGTTACATCTTTACTTCTTTGATGAAATCTTTATTTTTATTCATAAATTTGAAATCATGGTTGATTTTCAAATCCTACTGTTCTGGTTCCATGTAAAAAGGGGTTCAGGGCAGGACCCACATGGAACAGAACTATGTACTCCCCTTCCCCTCTCCCTCCCAGAGAGAGAGATTGACTTTGGAAAAAAAAAAATGAAGTATATTGTTTAACAAGGAACAGAAAATGAAAAAGGGAGGCAAGAAAGAAATATATATACAAAGATTAGGAGAAATACGAAAATAAGCAAAATATACAAAACCCTCAGAAATAGTTCCAAGGTCCCACGAAGCGAAAGCACAACCTCCACCTCGAAGCTGCAGGGCAGAAGTGAAATTAGCACCCACTTCCTGCCTCTTATCAGAGTGTGTGTGGGAAGGGGAGGGAATACAATGGTTCACCCCCACCCGGGGTCCTCCCAGGTGCTGGAAGGTCACGCCCCCATTCCAAGCCTCAAACCACAACACCTACAATGTAGAAAAAGTCTACAGGAGATATGAAGAGTGTCGTTTCTTCTCACGAAGTGACAACTCTCAGAGAACTACTGAGTCTTAGAGAACTACCTGAGGTGTGTTGTCTGTGTGTGCATGTGAGGCCCATTCTGACTGAGGAGCACAGTGAAGTCTTCCCACGCTTCACAGGGGGGTGTGCATGCACACGTGTGCACTAATCAGGAGAAGACAGAAGGGTTGCATTCTTGGTATTTCTCTAGAATAAGACATGAAATCCCCCTGAGGTCTTTGACAACACAGAAATAAACATGTCAGGGACAATTTGGGCAACAGAGATATTCAAAGACACATTTTCCTCTTCACAGTTTTTCTAATAGCAGCTTTGAGCTGGCTTCTTCTGTGTTACTTGTTGTGGCTCCTATGCCGAGGTACCCAGCATCCACAAACACTACTGAGAGACTAGGTCTGAGTTTAAGTTTTGGGAGGCTAAATGTTAGCTGCAATGTGTAACTTTATTGGGTGTAACCTAAGCTTGACTGTAAAAAATGTGCTTTTGTTTATTTAAATGTAAATAATCAACCAAAAGTTGTTTTCAGATAAACTTATTTTTTCAAGATACTTTGTCAATATCAGAAAGTGAAATTTAGTA
>NW_008600554.1:0-1214 GCF_000691845.1 Merops nubicus
TGGAAAGTAACATCACCGGATAGAACTCGTTCCACCCCGAAGCAGGGCCGCCCTCTGCAGCCTCCCTGCAGGTACTGATGCAGACTGAGGAGGTCCCCCCAGGCCTCCTCTGCTCCAAGCTGTCCCACCTCTCGCAGCCTCACCTCACGAAGGATGCTCCGACCCATCATCTTTGTGGCCCCTCATTGGACTCCCTCCAGTATGTCCACATCTCTCGGACCTGCTCTCGGGAACCTAGCAGTGGGCACAGCGTTCCAGGGGCATCTTCATTGGTGCCTCCCCCATCTCTCCTGACCTGCTGACAACACTCCCGATGCAGCCCAGAACGTCATTCACCTTCTCTCCCCCAAGGACACACTTGAACTCCTGGTCAGCGTGGTGTCCACCAGGATCCCCAGGGCCTTCTCTGCGCAGCTGCTTTCCAGCCAGGCAGACCCCAGCACGTCCTGGTGTCTGGGTTTGTTCCTCCTCAGGTGCAGGACTGTGCTCTTCCCCTGGCTGAACTCCGTAAGGCTCCTGCCAGCCCCTTTCTCCAGCCTGTCCAAGTCCCTCTGGATGGATGCACCACCCTCTGGTTTATCAGCCACCCCTCCTAGCTTGATGCCACCTGCAGGCTTGCTGCGGCTGCGCTCTGTCTCACCAGCCAGGTCAGTCCTGGAGGTTTTAAGCAGTGCCGGGCCCATACTGACACCCGGTGTACACTGCCAGTTCCTGGCCTCCTGCTGGATCTTGTGCCACTGACCTGCTGACGATCCAGCCACCCATCCACCTCCGCATCTGCTCGCCCAGCACATACATCAACAGCTTCTCCAGGAGGATCTGATGTGAGACAGTGTCAGAGACCTTCCTAAAGTTCAGGCAGACATGTCCACTGCTGTCCCCGCATCTGGGCGGCCACTGGCAGTTGATCGCCTGATCACGGCCAAGCAGAACTTCCCCCTGCTGAAGTCGTGTTGGCTCCACCCAGCGACTTTCTTCTTCACGCGCCTGGCAAGGGTTCCCAGGACGCGCCCCGTCACCCTGTCACCTTCCCAGGGACAGGAGTGCGGTTGGCTGTTCTCCGGGCCCTTCTCTGCACCCTCCCTGAGGACGGGAGCGACGCTGACTCTCCTCCGGCCCCTTCCCAACCGCCAGGACCGATCACCGAATGCTGAGAGCGGCCTTGCGATGGCCGGAGCCCGGGGCCCCGGCCCTTCCCGCTGGGACGCTCCTCT
>NW_008600555.1:0-31350 GCF_000691845.1 Merops nubicus
TATATATATATGTAATTAAAAAAATCTACATTTAATTCGTGAAACAAAACTAAATTGTTTTCATCCCACCTATGGAATTCACAGTCTCCTGTTCCCCCTTTTCTCCTCTTCTGCTTGCATTATGATCATGAAAATGCATGCAGGAGTCGTCTCCACAGGCGTAGAGTGGGAGAGTTTCTTGTTTCTGTTTTCCTCAAAAAGGATTATTTTCTTACATTGTTGTATGAGCACACATACCTCACTTCATGAGGTAAGCACCATCAGGTTTTTTTTCTTTTTTTTTTTTTTCCCCAGATTTACCTCTGGTTTATGTCCTACCTATTTAATCTATATATTTACTTTTTTTTTTTTTTTTTCCATTCTCAATATTCTGCTGTGCTGAATGTACAGTATAGGTATAAACAGACAATAACAGCACTGGCCTATAAAACCAGCCATGAGTCTTTGTAGTGAATGCAGAGAAAATTCATGGTAAGTGAAACAGTCAAAATCATGTAAATTACCAACTGTAGCATCATAAAGATGTAATTACTGGACCAAAATGCCAAATTTTCAGTCCTCTTCTGATTAGTTGTTGGAGCAATGAGTTATCACAAGATTGCTACTTGTCAATATTGGCAAATCAGCAGCTGCTATTCTTTGGTATAATAATATCACTAAATTCTGTGATTGTCATGAATCTAGTTTTACATCAGATATGATTATGCCCATTAGGATTAAAGTCATTATACGGTAGGATTAGAACTGAGCATGATTTTGGATAATGACAGTGTTAGTGTCACTGTAGATTTCAAATTATATTAATTTCTGTCAATATACAAAAATACACTAGAAAACCTTTTTACACTAGAAAACATTTTCACAGGGGCTGGAGCATGTGTGTGTTTCCCAGTAATAGCATTCAGATGATATCCAAGCTATAAACAAAATAGGACTGTATAATTTACTGTCTGCTCATAGTAAGAATATGCACTCTGTCGTCAAAAATTCAAGTGTTGTAGAAATGATCCCGTCTTTGAGCAAATGTTGCAATTACTTCAAGCTGTCAAAACTCTGCTTCCTTTGAACAGAAGTGTCCAGAGCAAATACTGCAACAATGAATCTTTTTATCATTCTGCAATCCCATTTGTGATAAGAGGAATTCCTTGGGGATTACTTTAAATTCTGTACATTAGCAGCAGTTCCGTGGGTTAAATCAGATAAAACAGGCTCTTATCAGATTATTAGTCACATTAGGCAATTACATTCTTATCTCTTAGAAATAATTCTTGCAGCCTTGGTGCTTATTTCTCCTCATTAGAAGAGGCTAATTCCCGATTAAGATCTTTTGCCTTCCGTACAATAAACCTTTATATTGGATTTGCCACATAAATTGAAAAATACCTTGCAGCAGAGAGGGACAGCTGCACTTCCCTTTTAAAAATACTCCTCACTTATCGTTTCAACATCAGTCATGCAGATTTGATGCCTGCAGTTCAGGATTTAAGAAGACAGCACTACAGCTTTCCATCAGCAACAAAGTTAAGGGCCTCCAAAGTAGAATGGTTTTACAGGGCTGGGAAAGCAAATATGTTTTAATTTGTTTTTATGGAGTTTGGTTTAAATTGTGTGAAAATCAGAGTAAGGAAAGGATGTTTCACAAAACATTTGCATAACAGCCATACAGATATTGCCCCGTGAGCAAGCTCACCTGGGGGATACCTTCACAGTGAGCATCCTGGGTAGCGTAGGTGGGAGGGTTGGTGCAAGGATGGACACTAATCTCTCCTGTGTCTTGCTCTTTTTGAAAGTTTTCCACAAACATGGTGTCACATGTATGGAGCCATCCTTGCTGGCAGGTGTGTCTCAAATATGGTCTCATGTTTACTGTAGGAACTGGATCAAAGTTGTTTTGCTCTTTCATGTAATTAACTCAACCCAAAAGAAATATCCAGTTGAGTGATTTACTTAAGATAAGCAAGTCAAGTGGGAAATGTAAGTGCTTCAGTGGAAATGACATGTGGGGGAAAAAAAAAAAGAGTCAAATTGCTCCATAGGTCTGTCATGTCTGCATTACTGATATTTGTGTCAGAAGCTGATTGCTGAAACAGATACCTTCCACCTCCCACCCATCCAGGAGTTCTTCCTTTTGCGATTGTTCGATGTTATACCATTCCTACTGCTGTTCCATGTGTGCCAGCAAGTATTAATCTGTTTTACACTTGGAGCCTTTAGCCCCTCTATGTGTGTGCTTGTGTGAGAAATGAGTACAGGCAGTATTGCTTCAGTGTTTTCTTAATGGATTAACAAAAATGTTACCCTTATTAGAATTGAGATGATGGGAAGTTTTCAAAAGCAAAAATGGCAAACACCTAACTCCTATTAAAAATAAATGAGAATTAAGTGTCTGTCAATTAGGCCTGTGAAAACCTTTCTGGTGGTCTTTAGGATTGAACCAAATTACATTGAAAACCAGATGGGAATGTGTTAAGGATGAAGTGATTGCTTGAGACAAAGTGTTGCCTGTTAAAGGTGGTCCTGAGGGAAGTTTTCAGTGCCTGTCTGCATATATGCAGCCTATGTCATATTCTGTTTACAGAGTACCTTTAGTGAAACGTTCAGTGCATTGGCTGTACAAATATTGCTATGTGCATTGCTTCCATTTAGTTTTCTTATTTTGCAAGTGCTGTTAAAAATGCATGCCCAGAGTCATGTTTGGACGTCTATCCACTGGATTGCATGAAACGGGCGAAAAGTAACATTACTTATTCATGGAAGGTAGTCCTGTGGCAAAATTTGAACCTCCAGTGTCTTTAAAAATAGGAAAAAGACCCTGTATTAGATTAAGAAACTGATGACCTGTGAGAGAGATTAGAGCAGTTTTTTTCACAAATGGCAGAACAAATGTTAAGGTGTTGTACAGGGGTTCAGGTGCCCAGCTGGACAGATCGAGGCAAGGACTTGACCTTGGGTCACCTTTGCCGTGCAGTGACCAGAAAGCACTGAGTTCTCCTCTCTCTCTGCCCAAAATCCTGTTAAAGCCATCCACAGGAAATGTTCCCTTGTTGACAAAGGTTCTCTAGGAAAAGATATTTGATTTAGTCCCAGTTGTGTGGTGCCACAGAAGCCCAGAAGCTCTGAAGAAGATGGTGCACAGTTGACTTCCATGACACTTAGCATGAAAAGTTATGTTGTCTAAATAAGGAGGTAAGAGAAAAGAAGTATTATCTTTAACTAAGTCTCTGAGGTATAAAGACTAAGTAATTTACCCAAATCTTTGGAATTTTTAGTAGAGCTGAAAATCTGAACCCCCATCTGCTACTTCCAATGTTACACTTCAGAACTGCTCCCGGCTGGGATCTGCCAGTGTTCTAGCACCATGATTTGGGCTAATACAGTTAAAGGTCTGTGGAAGATGTGTACCTCGAGTGGTGGGGGATTTGGCCGGAACCATTGCTCTGAGCCTAGCTGGCTCTCAGACTGACTGCTCCCTTAATCCCCAGATGTGAAGCAGAATAGAGCTGGGCTCTCAGGGCTGCTTTGGGCAGATCCCAGTTGTACAGGCAGTGAATAAATGCTGGAATATCAAGGCATTGGCGTAATGTACACGTAATTTTCTCTTAAACCATTGTCCGAGGGAAAACCATTGTCCTTACATTTGCTGGTAAGGTCTTGGAGATCAGAAGTTTTCACTAGAGAAGAAGATGATTTGCTGCTATCTGCACTCGAAGCAGAGTGGCACAAAAATCATCAACATAGCAGCAGGTGTTGACTGTTTCTTTACAATTATCCTCCTACTTCTCTGGGTTAACTTGGTTGTTCACTGATATTTGTTTTGCTGTTAGGCCGATAAATAGATTCTATCTGTGGAATGTTGATGTTATTATTATTATTGATACTTTTACGGTGACCTGCTTCCATTTATGAAGAAACTCTCGTGGAACAAAAGCAGCCTGGACAGGGCAAAGCGGTCTCAAGTAATCTCCTGTGCTGAAGTTACATTGCTGGCTCTTACTCAGAAGTGTGAAATGTTAGATTGTCTAAGGTGTGATAGACTAGCCTCTTTTTCCTCTTCTAGCATTTTTCTACACTGTGATATTTCACAAGATGTATTTTCCAGTCCATTCAAGAAATGCGATGTGGGTAACTGAACTACCTGAGTTCATTAATCTTCTCCAGTTTCTTATAGCAGGATTGGCCAATAAACTGCAAACATCATTATGACTATAGCTGATGGAAAAAAGAAAATGTCTTCAAAAGCTTTGCTAAATTCAATTTATTTATTTATTTTTTTAACCAAAAGAAAAGTTCAGAGAGCTGTTACTTTTCTGAAAAGCCTGTAAGTTTTATGGGAAAGATCCCAAGTCAAAACATTTCTATAGGAAATGCACATATTTCTGTTTGGGTTCTCTCTTCTACCTCCCCCATTCTCAAGTTGCTAGATTCAAATTGTTCTTTTTTATATATATATAAAAATTTTCTTACCAATGGGATGCTGTTAGCTTCTGTGCAAGCATTCTTAGAAAGTACTAGATGTGGAATTCTAAAGCTCACATTAGCAGCTATCTCAGGGTAGCAAAAAGCTCGATTAATGTGGCCATAAATTTGGAGCAGTTATGACCTCCGTTTCTTCTTCTCTTCATCAGGAGTTATAAGCCTTTCCTCTTCTAAATACAAGTATTTTAAAATGTGCTTAATACAGCTATTTTTTTTCCCTGGCCTTTTCTCAGGGTTTGATGCAGAATGAAATATGGGCAGCTCTCTAAGAAGAGTACACTGTAATGGTTGCTTTGCTGCAGAGGGATTTGTGAATTTTATACTTGTGGTTATTTGGTTTTAACAAAGTCAGTCTCTCTGGGACTGGCGTTTTTAGAGTAAGCATAAAGGGCACTTGTGACACAAGGTGAATTTACGACAAGAGTAAGAACCTGCTTATGGTTCTTGTAATAGCCTACAAGATCGTAAACCATACGCTGCCTTTGAAATTGCATCAGTTGTGGGCTAAGCTCTAAAATACACAGGTTACAGAGACTGTACTCTGCTTCTCCCTTATGGCGTTACAGGTGAGAGAGAGGTGTATCATGTCTTCTGAGTGTTAATTTAATATTACAGCTGTGCATCCAGGAGCAGCCAGCTACTTCCCAAGCTCTTGATGTGGGATGGAAATAGTTGCTCCTTTTACCTTGAGTCTGTCTTGTGACTGGAGACAAGAAGACAGAAAATAAGAAGCCTTGTTAAGGTAGTAAGTAAGCTGCTAAGAACTGCATTGGTTATAGTAAGCAGACTATGGGAAACTCCAGGGAAAGTTGTCTGGTGGCTCCAATCTCCATCCTCTGTGATCTCAATACACAGATTTTCCTTCTGTTTCTCATTCCTGCCCACAAGATCGTTGCCTGTTTATAATGAAATTATGTCTGTGTCTTCCTTGCAATTCTTCACTCTTGGTAAAAGTGTTGCCACATGGAATGTTTCCAAAGTTTTAATTTCCCCAAGGACTGCCAAAATATAACTTAATAAGAAAACAGAAATACAAGAATATTTTTCTTTCCCTTTCAATCTTATTCTTTGTTGTTGCTGGTTTTATACCTAGATTTTTTAGTCCTGGGTCTCTCAATGTATGTAGGAATAATTGTCAAAACGTGAATTTCCAAGATCAGAATGAGATTGACATAAATCCAGTGGCGGACCACAGTAATCTGTGGACTAGCTCACAAAAGTCTTGGAAATCCTGGAGAAAAGCAAGTTCATAATCAGTAGGCTTATATTTGCTACATTGGGATCAGCAAATCAAAAAGAATAAATAAAAAAACCCAAACCAAACCAAACCAAACCAAAAAAAAAAAAAACCACACAAGAAACCACTGGAGTTTCTGCTGTGTTTCAGAACAGCGGTGAGATCATCCTTTAAACAAACTTCTCACCAAACTTTCTATGATTCATTGTTGCATGGTGCTTTGCAATGGAAAATGCCTGGCTCTCCAAAAGACCCCAAATTCTGTTGCATTTTAAAGAATATGTTTTGTGTGTTATTGCCATGTTCCCACTTATTACAAAGTACTTATTAAAGTAGACTTCTTGAACACCTGAAACTTTCTCCTAGGAGTTTTGAAGATTATAAAAGTAGCCTTTGAGAATTTTAGGTTTGGTGGCTGAAAAAAAAAAAAAAGAAAAAAAAAAAAAGTAATAAATATGCCAAACCCTAGTTTGTGAAAAGACGAAGGAAAGTGTAATTCATGTGGAGGCTACCTGAGTTGTTTGAGGTGATGATTCTGGCATATCTTAGGACAAACCTGTAGGACATGGTAGTAGATCATTTTTCTTCTTGGTTTTGAATTGATTTATGAAGACAAGAAGAAAACAAAACAAAACCCCAAACTAGAAAAAATACTTAATCTTTTCACTTCCTGCAGCACTGTGTATCTTAAAGCTTCATTAGTTATATTCAGCTGGGTCTTTTCCAATATCACTCACAGAACATGGAAAGTCTCCAACTGACTTCACTAGATTTTGGCTTGAGGCCTGGTATGGAAAAGTGGACTGAGCATCTGCCTGAGCACCGCTCGGTAGTACTTGAGGAGAGAGAGCCTGAACTTCAAGCAGTTCTGTGTTTGATGACCCACCTAGAGTCATGTCATGGAAAGCTAATTTACCAAAGGGACAAGTCGTATGATCAGCTGTATTCTGTCCCATTTGTTGCTTCAGCCTCTTTCCTCTTTGCAAGGACTGTGTTTTCTGAATGTGGCATTTTAGAACCATACAAACCTTCAGTTCCTGCATTCTTGGACATGCTGAAAACTTTACCACTAATGGAGGCAAGCACCTACCACAACCTGGTGTAGGGGGCAAACATTAATTTACAAGGATGATAACTGTATGGCATTTATGAAGGTCTGCTCAAGTCAAACTTTGCAGTAGAAGTGATCTAAGGATAATTGCTTTTATAGCCATCCTTACAGAGATTTTAGTGCCTTTAAACTTTTATTTGCTTAAACACAACAAAAGTTCAGTTGTAGTTATAGCTGTTTATTTTACAAGGCAGTTATAGGGGGATTTTGCTGCTGGTCAGGTTTCTGAAAAACACATGCAGTACTGAAGGGAGGTAAACTTCATTCCAGGATCTTTGACAAGCTTGACTATTGTATTGAACAGAATCGTTTTTTTCTTGTTGGATTGTCCTTTTGTGCACTTGTTCCTGTTAGCACAATAATAGAAAGAGAAGGGTTTATACAGCTTATTATGGATGGGAGCTGATAAATAAATTCTGAAAAGAGCTTCACAGGAAATTCTTTAAAATAAAAAAGTTGTTGGATATTTTTTTTCCATTAAAAAAATATTAGATTACAAAATATACAGACAGTTTTAAGTCTTGGTGCATGATTGTCCAAAACTTTGGAATCTGTATTTAATTTTTTTAAACTTCCAAAATGTGTTGAATGACTAGAGACTTCCAGTGTTATGATGAAGCTGCAAGTCTGTTCTAGTTGTATTTTCATGTGAACAACCTGCATGAAATATATGAAGTACCTTAATTCCTAAATCAGTTAAATACCTTAACAAAATTGAGGGGAAAAATCAATGCATTTGGCTAATTCAAACAGTGGAGCATTCCCCAAGTATATTTCAATGGAGAATCAGGCAGGAAAGAGTTCAGTAAAATTTGCATTCTCTTTCCAGAGTGGGTGCTACCTTAGATTATATGTGACAAAACAATTAAAAGTCATTAGTACGGAACAGATTTCTATGTCTTCAGAAAGATTCACTTCCAGGTTCACTTCCAATAAATGTAAAAGAATCTGAGTCCTCAGCTTGTTATTCATGTTACCGGTGGTCTTGCTTGTTTGAACAGTTCTGCTGCTTTGGTTAGCAATAATACAGATGCTACCACTATTTACAGTCCTTCATTTGCAGTTCTGCAACATAACAAGCAGCCTTTAATACAAACCTTGTTTATGTTTTCTTTTTTTTTTTTTTTTATTTATCCACACACTCTGTCTTACTCCTGAACCTTTTGTGGAAAGAGGCAAGCATTTCACTGAAAGGAAAAGTAATTTTACCCCTTTAGCCTTTATTTGGAAGGAGATAAAAATGAAATCTAACTGGAGGAAAGTTCTGTGGAAAGGGTGAGGAGAACAGAATAAGGTTCAATTATATTGTTTGGGTCAAGATATTAGTATGTGAGATCCGGTTTCACATAGACTTCAAAAATAAACAAAGACAACTCTTTTTGAGCCTCTGGCAATGTGACTGGCTCCATAAGATCAGAGCTCAAATTTACATGGATCTGTATTAGTTCAGGTATGAAGAGTTTCATTTTGCTGATCTTTTGAGGCAAATTCCAAATAGCAGCACAAGAAAGGGCTGCCACATCGGATTTGACACCCTCCAACTGTGCCTTATGCCAATGTTTTCGTTGGTTCCCTCCTTACAAAATAGCTCTTTGCCAGTTTTCTGAGGACGCCATCCTTTCTTTCTTGTCTTTTTATTTTTTTTCTTTTTTTCTCCCCCCCTGTTTGAGAATGGTTTAGTTCAGGATTGTTAAAGTATGTATAGAAATAGCCATGAAGTAAAGGGAAAGGAAGAGCTGGCTGGCAAAATCCCTCTCTTTTACTTGAAAAAATAACCCTAATGGAAAGTGAGCTGTTGCTTTCTTTTGCTCTGTAAACAGTTCTTACTGTGTGTATTTATGAGCAAAACAAGGATATAATCAATAGCTTTTCAGTTTCTAAGATCTGCATGTGTAAAGTGTAAAATAAATCAAATGTTGCTTAGCTCATGGCTTACATTGCTTCTTAGGCTCTCCTAGGGTGTGCTCTTGCATAAACAACTCCTTTCCCCATTGTTTTTTTAGCCTTCCTTGCACTGGCTTCAAGCTTCATACCCTCTGGGCACAAGACAGCTCAGAGAGATATGGCTGTATGCTCAGGACCTGTATGAGAATCCATTATTCACATAAAGCACTATAGAAACTGTAAACAGATATGAAAATACACATACAGCTCTACATACAGATTAAGCTATGGCAGCACAAGATGTGGCAGAAGGCAGCCAGAGCAACAGCAAACTGCCCGGTGCAGTGTTTGATGTCTCAGACTGGTCTGCTACCAACCAGCTCCTCACCCCCAGCATATAGTCCTTGCAGTGGTGGTGTTTGTGTTTACGTATTCTGTAGATTGTGCACAAGCAACCAAAATGTGAGTCAATGTACCCAGCAAATTCAATTAGTGTTAATACAGAAAAGCTAAAGCGATAGAGAGCTCTCTTTACAATGCTGTTGTGGCTCAATAGCTGCTCTGAGCAAATAGTAGTAACTGACAGCTCCTATATTACTCTGTATATGGGGTGGACCAGCCTCTTACAAGCTTATCTTTTGAAAGGTGGATAATATTCCATTCAGTTGCTCCCTGAATTTTGTAACTTTGTCGAAGAAGGAGCATTTGGTTTGCCAGTGTGTTGAACGATATCAGGATCAACAGTTTTCATACTGTTTTTTAGATGCTCCTGCCACAAAAAAAAAACCTTCCCCTCAGTAGGTGGGAAGTGGTTTGTGATCTAAGGTTTGCAAAGCGAAACAAGCAGGGTAACTTCATAGCATTCAATACAGGCTGTTCCTGCCCCCCAGAAACAGTTGGTAAAATAGTCACACTTGCAATCAGTGTTTTGATTTATATGTGAACTCTTACTGATCTCAAGCTTAAAAGGGGCAAGATGGGTTGCATACATGTTGATTCTTACATCTTTCTTTGTGAGGTTTTAGAGTTGGAGTGCTTTTAGAAATTCCCAGCAAATTTTAGAAATAATATTTCTGTGAAAACATAACACAAAATCTGGTGGCATATGGTTGTATTTAGGTGACTAATACCCACTTGAGGCTACCTTCTTAATTTACTGCTGGCTTCACCATTCATGAGTAATGCATCCACTCCTAGCTCATGCCAATAAAGCTTTATGCCACCACATGTATAATATTTCACTACATGTATTGCCTTGCCCACTGCTATGGCACTTTTGTAGTTTGTGTTAACAAATAATCACCACAATTAACAGCATGGTAAAATTATATAACTCGTAATTAGCTTCAACAATTAGAAGTGTAAAAGCAGACTTTGTAAGGCCAAGGCTCCAAAGGTACCATTATGCCAAGGAGTTTCTTTTCAGGTCACAGTAACAGCACACAAACACACCCAAAGATGAAAAGAGCTGTTCTGCAAGAAACGCTTTAAAAATAAGGTGATGATTTCTTTTCTTTTAAGAAGGGGTATCTGATTAGTTGGACCATAGCAAAATATTTATTTTTCTCTCTGTTAAGTCATGAATCTTGCCAGTGTCATATTTACTACAAATTATCCTAGGTTCTGGATAGCAGAATGAACAGATCTGTGAAACGCTCCAGTGCCTCCCTCCACTCATATCCTGAATTTAGTTGCTTTCAAACAAATCTTCTCTAGGCTGTTTTAAGTGACTTGCACCTATGAGAGAATCTCATTTGCCTCTGAGATTTAGTTGTTAAATTTTTTACAAATGATGTAAACTTGCATATCATCATGTTCCTGGGATGGGGACAAAGGCAAAAATAGTTGTTGTTGTTGTGTTCGGTTTTATTTCTTCTTTCTAAGTCAACACTGGGGTGCTCAGAATGTAAGCTGGAGAATCAGATCACAGACCAAGATACAGGAAGTAGGACCTATTTTTTTTGTGAGAACAGGTTCATGAGTGGAAGGAGGTGAAATTAAAGAGAATAAAGCGAAGAAACTCACCTGCCCCCTATGTGTGATGTGTGTTCATGCCCTGGATCCATAATTTCACCCTATATGTCATTCATGATGGGGTTACAGAGCTATTCTTTCAGTTGTCTGAAAGCTGTAGGTCACAGGGAGAACATCTCTTAAGTATCTAAAAAAATATTTTAGACAGAAGACATCATTTTTTAATTCTTCAAAAGACAAGTTAAATGTATTCATTGCATAAGAGATCTATAATTTAGCAGCAGCTGTGCAGCAGCCTTTCCATGCTATAGTGCAGTCTACTATATTGATGATTTCAAATATTTATACCATCATCCCACATTCATGAAAAATATTTAAATTAAACATGCATAAGAACAGATGCCATTCTGTTCTGGCAAGAAAACCTAGTCACAAACTTCTGCTTATGAAATGTTATTTCACTTGACCCCTATCAGTAAGAATTCATGAAAATTAAACTGGGAAAGGAGAAATATTGTATGTAAGCTCTTTTCTCAGTGAAACCTTTGAGTGGGTATGTGAAGACAAGATGCTTCTGTTAATAGCAGAATGGGTTGATTTGAAAAGGTGAAGCTCATTGCTTTAACTTCTAATGCAAAAGCCATTGCCAAGTTAAAAATGTCTTTTCACCTGCAGAAGGCACTTGTTAAAGAAGCTTGCTAGACCAAATCACAAGTTATTCATTTTAATAGCTAGTGCTTCTATTGTTAGAAATTATCTAAAGTAGCTACATTTAATTTTGTACTAAAACATACAACTTCATTTTTGTTCTTGCTATCCTAAAAAAATCCTGAGTGATAGTGTTTCTTATGAATTCTAATGCAATGTTATGAAATAAGGAAAAAAAAAAAGGAAATGTCACGTAAAGATTGCAGGCTAAGGATGCCATCATCCCAAATCTACTCATGTTAAGCATTTACATCTCTCTACTTGTAGTCCATATAGGACTACATATGCATTTGACTGGCATATTTGTAGCAAGGTCTGAACAATTGCTTCTGTCTATTGTATCTAATCTATCTTGGCATTTATACGATCCTTTGAATCCTGTTATCTGATGGAAGTTAGAAAAATAAGTGAATGATTTCATGGTTCTCTCCACTCCTAATAGATCCTGTTTGAGATGTTTGTCTCGGATTTTCCTCTTCTTTTGGCCTCACATTTTAGTGTGAACAGATTTTGTTATGTCCTCTCTTCAACCTCCCCAGCTGATGTAAAAATATTGTGGGACCTAATGACACCGTAATGGTTATAATGTATGTTAATTGTCATCTTATTCCTCCTGTTTCAGTCTGCAAAAGTTCTGGGGAAAGGGGAATTTTAGATTTATACACCAGCACTGTTTTTCCTTGGAATACTGTCCTGGGAATCAGAGCTGGAATGATAGAAAGGTTTGATCATTCCAGGGTTTGAAATGATGTCTCAATACTGAGCAGCGACAATGAAGCAGTATTGTAAAAAGCATCACATGTTACATCAGTCCAGAGCACGAGCAGAGTTCTGCTGTGGTTTAAATGAGAGTCTCATGAGGAAAAGACTCTTGCTTGTGAAGGGAGGCCTGTTAGCCCTATTGGGAGGCAGCTGTGGGCAGTTTTGGCCAAAATCACTGTGAGAATAATTGTGTTAGGAATAGGTATTGTGTAAATGACTGTACGTGCCTGAAAGTGCAAGGTGCAGTAGATTCCCCAGTTGACAGAAACCTAAATAATTTACAAAACCTTGCAACTTACAAGCTAATGAAGCTCAGCCTGCTAATTGAGTACAATATGGCTTATTCTGCTGACTATACAGTACAGTTTCTAGTAGCTTTTTCCTCCCTTTTTATTAATATTATACTAGATGAGAAAATATATCTAAATCAGCAAGGCTACAATGATTCCAGGGTTAGGAAGTCATCGGGTCCCCTCTCCATAGGGTTTTCTGTGAAATGGCAAAAGCAAAGACAGGAGTAACAAGAGCTAACTGCTGATGTTACAAGAGGGTGCCTTCATTTTTTGTACTCAAAGCTGTATACAAACACTGTTCTTTTCGTGGACTCTTTACTTGCCTTAAAGAAACTTGACACTGTGTGAGTCAGAAGTAACAACCATGCACAGCAAACCAAGATGCATGACCTGTGCTATGGAGACAAATGCTAACCCAGCTTCCACCGTGTCCGCACTTCTCTTTTGTCCCTGTTCTCAAAGCTGTGCATAGAAAACCCCAATAAATAGATATACATATATACAGGTATTTTTCTGTGCTTAGTTGTTTGAGAATGGAAGATACATCAAGTTACAAAGAAATGGGAGTTAACAGACCTGGGGTTAAATCTTATCTCACCTACTAAACTGTAGCCTGGTTTTTTTCTTTACAAGTTGCTTAATTCTGATTTTTTCAGAAATAGGTACATGTTCATCTGCTCTCTGGGACCCAAGAGGGAAGCAAATCTATTCTTGATAACAAAGACTGAGTAACAAGAAGTTGAATTCCTCAGATAGATCTATTTAATTTATAGTTACAGTCCACTTAAGAATTTAATATTTTTTTTGAGTATTCATGATGTCCTTGTACTTACAATACGTTTTTAGAATAGGCAATATAAACACACTTTGGCTGTATTCTTTTCCCTTTCACATTATCTTTTCCTCTGCCACTTATTTCCTATCTACCCACTCCCAAAAGGAATAATAATTTTTTAAAAAATTATAGATTTTGAAAATTGACAAGATGTCATAATGGAAAAATGAACGGCTTTTCCAGTAATGTTCTTGAGTGTTTTGGGAACAAAACAATCAATAACTAAAGAATTTAAAATAATAATAATTTTTTAAAAATCTATGAAGAAATCTGCCCTAAGGGAATGCTGACCAGAACTTTTGCATATGTAATGCAGTTTGCAAAACAACGAAGTGTTTACCGTAATAAGTTAGGCTTTTACTCGCATCGAAGAAATTAAACTCTATTTCCTACGGACCACCCTTGGAACACGTTTTGGGCACCTTCACTCTATTATTTTAACATAGCGACTCTGATATATCATGAGTGTAAATTCTTTGCAATTAAGTAGTAAGTGAATCAGTTTGACTGAATATTCATAGACGGTCCTGGACTGATAGCTTTAAAAGCCCATAAACCTCTCTTTACATGTAGTTGAGACACAGTGGAGTTCGAGCAGAGGCAATGCAGCAGTCCTCTCATTGGGAAATACCATGGTTAAGGGAATGAGTTGCTTGGGCTCCTGGTCCAGGCATGGACTCTTCAAAAAGTGTCAGAAGGGTGACTTGCTAAAGGCCTCTGAGTGATGGACAGGACCTGTTCTGGGACCCTCCAAAGTACTTGTAAGCAAAGCAGTCGTGGGAAAATGCGATTGAGATGCAGCTAGTATCTTCATAGCTATTTGCATCAATGGAAATTAATAAGCTATCATAACTCTTATGGGTGGGTAGACTGGCTGAAAATGTGTCCCCAGCAACACCAGTAGCAATCTGCAATAATTGCATCTGTTATGACAGTGTTGCTTGAGGTTTCAAGAAAAGTATCTGAGGAAAGAATTGGCTTTATCTCTTGTCTTTTAATAAGTGGTATTTTACTAATATAATGTGTACACACCAATATCCCGTGAAATTCCTGCACGTCACCAGCGGTTTTTATTCGTGCCCATTAAAATGCATTACAGTGTGGAGGTTGCTGAAATGTAAATTAAAGGCTACGGCGCTTGTAGTTTAACAGCTGCCATGTAGATTGACAGCCTTTGTGCGCCCAGCTGGCAGTGTCAGGTTAGTGGGTCTCTAGTCACAACATTAATCAGCTTTATTAGTGCCACTAATACCAATTTGTAAGCAGACTGCAAGGATCAGACGGCCCAGCTGTCAGGCACTGCACATAGATTATTACAGGATTTCTTTTTATTGTTTAAGATTGGAATTATAATTTAATTAGGGAATTTAACTATTTTTTTACACCTGCTGAAAACTAGCAGCGATTTAATAAAAAAAATATGTTAACTTCTTTACCCTGCCATTCTATCATCTTTTCTACTCCCTGTTCCCCATCCTCCTCCCCGCCTCCACCCCAGCATGCACGGGAGAGAAAATGAATTCACTTCACAAAACCTGTTGTAGTGTATCACTTGCTGAGACGAAGAACTTCTTACACTGCAGCAACAGCTCATATTGTGCTAGTCAGGATTTCCAACTGATTTCAACAGATTTTCCTTACTGCGTTGATGTGATGTACTCAGTGCATTGGAGGACCAAGGAATAGAGAGATTGTGTTTATAATTTGCTTGAAAAAAAAACTGCTATCTGCCTGCCCGGTTCCTAGATCCTTCATAGCAATTAATAATTTTCAATCAAAATATGTGAGTGTGTGTGTGAGCTGCACAAATCTGAGGACTCTGCTAAACTCTAGGGGCATGTTGTACAGTAAATTCTGATTCAAGAAAAGCACAGCAAATTTGAATACATGGACGTCTCTTAAATCTTTTTTTTTTTTTTTTTTTTTGGTTTGGGACTTCGTGTCCTTATTACATTACACATCAGTTTCTACTCAGTTTTAATTAATGATTTTAAATTAGGCTAAGAGGATATTAGCTTGCAAAGCCTGGCAATGAAGAATGGATGTTGTGGCTCAGACACAACCTTCCAAAATCTCTGCAGCTCACATCTTATAACACTTTCATGTCGGCAATACAGATTACATTTCCTGCAACACTAAAGCAGCTTTTCTAGTGGGTCAGAAACATGATAGGTTTATCCTTCGGTGTGGCCTGAAAATAAAACTGAGCATCTACTTAATGCATTGAAATAAGGGAATGTAAAGATGAAATTTCACAAACTTAGTAGACTTATGCAGGAGGTATTTTTGAGGACCTTCACAGAAATTTTCTGATGCCTCAAAATGCAGGGAAAAGAGAATTCCAGCTGAGATGTTTCTGTATCCCACAGTTTCTTACCTGATCCTGCTGTATGGACCACAGCAGTAGGGTGCACACTTCCAGAGCGTGGTCCTACCAGGATTGCTGCAGAAAAGGGCAAGCTCTGTAGGGCTATGGCTTTTATGCTACTGGCTGTCCTCAGTGGTAGGGTAAGTCCTGTGTCCCACACTATAAGCTAATGGGACATGCTATTTTTTGTTTTGTCTGATTTCTGTTTATCCCCAAAAGCAGCCAGCACTGAAACACATGTGAAGAGGTCATATGCAGCTGATATGCATGCCTGATTAAACACTCCGTTTATCTGATATATTGCCCTTGCTGGGTAGGAGCAGAAATACAGTTTCTCTTTGGAAAGGTTCTGGTTTTAACATATGAATCCTGACAATCAAAGTATCAGCTAAAATATAATTCCATATTTTTCAGGCCAAGTGCCACAATTATGAAGCTCAGAAGAAAAAAAAAAATAAAAACCAAAACCAACCCAAACCACAACCCAAAGAAAAAGGACAAGTTCAATTGACTTCTTTTAGTTAAGGTTTTAAATTTGTTAAGGAATTTTGGGTAATTTCTAAATCTGAGGTAGCAGGCCCAGAAAGCAAGTGTAATGCAAATAGAGGGAGTAATTTTTAAACACTAGAAAAGAATAAAACTGTAAGATCAAAAAAATGGAAGACAACTTGTGGTGAACAGTAACAGTGACCTGATGGACCTCAGATGACCGGGGCAGTAAGAAGATGGCCAAGAATGGCTGTCCTGTTACACAACAGAGGCAAGTTATTAGCAGATGAAGTTACAAAGATTACAGTGCTTACTGCTTTCTGGCAGTAAGCCACTTCTTCACTTGAAGTGCCAACTTGGTCAGTGTCACCATAGGTAATCCCAGTGACACAAGGGCAAGACCTCATCTTCCAATAAGAAAAAATTCAAGACAGTACTTAAATAGTGGCTGCTTATGGGTGCCTCTACGAATTTACAGATGGTGGTGAAAGTACTAAGCTGCTGGAAAAAAGGTAACCTTGTGCATATATTTAAAGAAGGGAAAGATAATAGAGGCATTTCTTCAGAAAATACTGAAACAAAAAATTAAAGGAAACTATGCATATACATGTGGAATCAAACAAAGACCATAGAATTATCAACAGCAAATCATACCAAATATGTGTGACATCCTCCTGTAGCAGAACAATACAACTTTTGAACAAGAGGAAACTTAAGTTCATTCTGTCTGTTGACTTGGCGTTTTGATATGGTTTCAGAGTACTTTCTCATAAGCAAACTACAGAAGCATATTTCTGATGAAACCACTGGGAACTGGATGCCACTTTTACTGGAAAATTGTAATTGCAGGTTGTAAGAAGGAGAGACCAGAGGAGTTGAGGTCGAATGGTCACATATCCAGAAACTGTGACATGGGAAAGAAGAATGAATGAATGAATGAATGAATGAATGAATGAATGAATGGTTTCTCTGTGGAAGAAAACATTAAGGGAAGACAAAGCAGTCTTTAAAAATACAAAAGGGACAAAATGACCTCTTTGCCTAAGAGAAAAAGTGATGGATACAAATTACAAAGAGAAGTTAGTAATTAGGAAAAAAAATCAACTTATAAATGGCAAGAATAGTCAAGACTTTCTGTGGAGATTAGGGAGTCTTTGATATTGAAAAACTTTACAAACAAGTTGGGTGAGCATCTGTCAGAATGTCGTAAGCATTGCTGATCTTGTGTTTGGACACAGAAGTGAGCTAGATTTTTCTTGAAGCCTCTTCCAGCTGCCTTCTCCTATAAAATTTGATTCTGTAACATCAGCAACATAATGCATGAGCTGGCTGTGGGCCTTGCCTTGCCGATATCATCAGCAAGGGCTGCTCAGTGGAAAATAGCACGGGTTGTCCCGGGGCCAAGAAGCCAGTGTACTCACTCCCATGCCCTGGGGACCTGATCCAGCTGGAGTCTAGCTTGTGCCAGCCTCACTCCAGCTTGTTTGCTGGCATGTCCTTTGCACAGCAGCTCTCAGCTGGAGGACCAGGACATTTCCATGTCTCACCTTGTGTATGGAAGAGGGATGCACCTGGACAGCATGCTTAGCTACGTCACTCTAGGCAACACTTCAGAAGAGCATCCTCAAGGACCAAGGTGGGCACTGAGTCGTGGGATCCCACAGTGACTACAGTGGAGGAGATGGCCCATGAGTGTAGAAATACTACTGCTGCTGTTACTCGAATAGTGGCTGATAAATTGCCTAGAAGTTGCACAGGATCACAGGCAGTAGAAGTGCAGGATCAAACACCAGAAATTAATCAAGAGATTAAACCTGTAAAAGCTGCACAGTTTCTATAAACTAGTCTGGCTGAATGAAAGATTATCAGATTTTTACAAGCTCCTCTAACTGAAGTGTCCATATGCCAAGTTTTCCTTTGAATTTAAGTATTTACAGATAAACTTCTTAAACTCAAAAAGCTCTCTAAAATAATTTTTTAGATCATTAAGTGTGCATGTTCAATATTTGATGTACTTAAATATTTTATAGAAATCTTGCAGAAACAGAGGAAAATTACTAGAACATATATGTTCTAATTATAATCCCTCTAGAAATTTGCTGGGTTTATTCACCTTACAGAGACTCAGATAAGTTGACTGTTTTAATTAAATGTAAACAACTTTGTAATAACAACCCCGACATCTCTTCCCAGAGAGTGATCCTAGAGGCCCAGTGCACTTAGAAATACCAAGGAGTTGCATTACAACCTGCTGAGACAGTGCTGTACTGTCAAAATGATGTGGCAGTGAGTGCAGTTTGAACGGTCTTAACCCGATGTTCTGAGTCTCAGTCAGCTTTAAAAATGTATTGTTTCCTTCCAGCTTTATTAGTTCTTCATCTCTGTGTAAAGGGTAAACTTTCCAAGGTCTAGAAATTCAATTCAAAGTTTTCTACCTGTTAGTTCTGAATTCAATAGGTATGAATATAACAGAGGTATTTTAGTTATCTAAATTTGCAGGTTTTATGGGATGATGGGCATGACTCTCTCGGGTGCACTGAGAAATCCCAGAGTCTTCGCAGTGTGAGTTTGCATTTTCTTTCATCATAGTTTGCAGAAGTTATGACCAGTACCCAGCGTGGGTGCCTCTGCAGTCAAGGAAATCAGTTTGTGTAAAATTGTCAGCCAGCAGTAGGGGTAGAATTTAGGAGCTAATCTGTTTCTGCTCATATCAAGAAGATATTACCCTGCATATCTTGCATGACTGCTGCAGATGACATGCCATGGCAAGGACTTGGGAGTGAAGGTTGTCTTTGTAGGCATGTCTTGCCATGTGCTTCCACACGTGTCTTTCAGTGTGGAGGGGTTAGAGAATTAGTGCATGGCTATCCTATAGCACACGTTGGGGTTTTTGTGAGCTAAGAGTTGGTCCTTTATGGGCCCTGAAGCTGGCTAATGCTTCTGTTCTTTTGCCCTTCCTGTTCTCTGTTGCCCTTTCTTTAACTTGCCTCCCTTGGACTAGCCAGGAACTATATTAACAAGCATACTTAACACCAGGTAACAAACACGTTCTAAGCATCTCTGCTGATGCTTAAAAATGAGTGAGGGGTCAGTTAGGTAAATTATGTACTGATATGCATTATATGTTCATTATATGCACAGCAGGAGTGGTTGGCTGAAGCAGTTCAGGGTTTGCTAACCAATGAGGAAGGGAAGTTGTGGGAATAGAGGGATTTACTCATCAGACAAAGTCAGAAAAAGTTAAAATAATTCCCCAAAGCTCACAGTCAGCTAAGCAAGCAGCACCATGGCTACCTTCTCCCTAAATGGGGCAGTCTTTTTGACAGCCAGACTGGGATCCTGCTCTTTGAAACTGGATGGAGAGCTGTCACTGAAACCTGTGAAGAGTAGGCAAGAAGCAGGTCAATGCAGCAGCTCCCTCAAGGGGAGAGCTGGAGGAGGAAGCATATCGATCCTCTTCTGTGCTGAAGGGAATGCCCTAGGGAGCAGGAAAACAGCATGAAGATGGAAACCACTTTTGGTTGCTATTTTCAGCTGTTTCTGCATTTGGAAAAAAAACCTAGCACTATTTCTCTAAGGTGGGGTTCGGTCCTTCATGGAAATCACAGCTGGCGAAAGGAAACTTATTAGTTGGGAAAAACTTCTGAGGAAGGATTAATCCTGCTCAGGAGAGGGATGAAAGCCAGCAGGGAGGTGGAGGAGAGTGAATCTAATGTTGCTTACATTTTTATGTAAGAAGCCTGATCTCTGGAGTCCTTCTGTCCCAGCAATGACATGACCATCATTGGACCTAACTCAAGAAGATGCTCACTTGCTGCTTCTGCACGTGTAAAATCTTGTCCTGAAGTAGGTCATAACTGTTAGTTGGAAGGGCTGAACAATAGTACAGAGAACTTCTCTTGTGGGCACCATGCACATACTTGAAATTATTTTAGAGAAGAAAAAGATTACCTAGGGATCTACTACTCTAGTCAAGTTTCTTTTAAATGTCAGCTGTGTAGTATGTTACTACAGTGGAGCTCAGCCTGCAATAACTGGCATTTATCAAGGCAATCTGTTTATTTTTTTTTAACATCTCATTTATGGCAGTTTTAAGTTCTTTACATTGGACTGTAGAAAATCCTCTTACAGATTGAGAAATGATCCCCCATATATTTATATAAACAAAGCTTAAGAATAGGAAATCTAAATTGTTAATCACTTGTGCTGTTTTCTCCATGGAAATATCAAGCAGCTTTCCTTTGAGAGGGTAAAATACCCTCTTTGCACTCCATACAGAAAGGTTTTCTTTGTTACACCTGCCAGCATGAAAAAGGATTAATTTTAACAGAGCTTAACCTAGCCATCTAGGGGAAACCGTTTAAATGACTCCATGTCTTGGTTGCTTTTAATGGCACTGCTCTGGTGACTTCATTTGGTTTTACAAAATATAAGAGAATTTTCTGACCCATGCCACTCAAGTTTGTTTGATTTCTTCACAACTGGTATAGATAATACAGGCAAATCTTGTCTGTACCTCGCTGTGGAAAATAGATATTTATTTCTTTAGGATTGTTCTATGGCATTCATCAGAGAGAGCAAATAAAAAGTTACAAATGCACCTTATTTACCATTACTTCATTTTATAAAGCAATGAATCCTAATCCCATGATGAAATTTTGGCAAACATTTGCAGTAGGCTTTCAGCCTGTGTTACATTGTCAGTAAAAAAATGTTGAGTATTGTTTCTGGGTTAGATTATTGACATTTTCGTCTCTTTTAAGGTACTTTAAAACAAACCTGTCTTTTGTGGAAAATGCAAGCACAGAATTTCTGCCCAAAGGGACAGAGTACTGGAAAGAAAACTGTTAATTAAAGCTGCAGTTTAACAACGGATATAGAGTGGCTTTTTATTATCTTGACACCTTCTGTAGCCATTAGCGTAAGCAAAGAGAAATGTGTAGTGCTACCGTGAGCACTAGTGTCATACATTCAAGTTAAAAAAAACTGCTCATCGGTGTAGACAGTTTGTGGAAAACCTCTAAGGGAAGGTGCAGCAGACCTGCCTGCTGAGGGCTGTGAGGCAAGGACTGGTGTGGTGCTGCTCACTTACATGAGACCCCAGGGACGTGGACCGCGTGCAGCTGTGATGCAGGTACAGAGCCACAAATAAAATTGTAGGACACTCAGCTTTTTTAGCTTTTCTGCTTTTACTGCCTTTAATGTGCTGGCAAACTTATCAGCATATATAATGGATTTTCAGTTTAACTTCAATGAGTAGGTCTTTGGGAGAAAAGTGATGAATGAACAATGCTGCAGTGGTCCCACAAATCAGAGAGAAATGAGGGCTCTTTAGCTCCCCAATGCTGAGTAGAATAAGCATCTCTTAAACCATCCCTCTTGCCTTCTTAAGAAAAAAAAATGTGTGAAATTCAACAACATGTTTGTCACCAGAAATTATTAAAACTTTTAGGACCAGCTGAAATATCTTAGGCACAATAGGCCTGTCTGATTGCTTACATGATTTAAATATTCAAATTGTGCTGCTACAGACAGTATTGGGCAAGAGAACCAGAACTGTGAAGGATTTTTTTTTTTTGCTGTTGTGTTTTCTGCTTGGTATCCTTCTTGCTCCCTTCTTTCCTTTACTCCTGATTTTAGCAGTGGTGACGAATAGCTTATTTAGAGTTTGCTTTGCTTTAAACTATTTATAATGACCAACCTCACTAAGCTAAGAGTAAATTTGTACAAAGATCCAGGTGACATCAGCTTCTGCAAATACACTGGAACAGATCAGTGAACAGGAAGTAATTAAATCCTTTAAGGGAAATAAATCTCACAATTTAATGGAATGAACCAAAAGCTCCCTATTTTATGTTGAATTTCTTGTTAAGAAATACTTTATATCATAGAATATGATATAAACTCACTGAAACTAGGACTTAATCAAATTTTGATACATTTGAATTTGGTTCCTGTTTGCAAAATCCCTTGGATATGATCAAACACATCACTTTGAAATTATGTTTCCTGAGGTACAAGAAAAGGAATTTCTGGAAACTGGTAGTAGTTGTTGTACTATTAGCAAACTATTTTTAATTCCATTCTTATATATCCTAGATATGTGTTTGCACACAAAACACTGTACAGTAAAGATTTCCAAGTGGAATAAAAAATTTGAACTTGGCTTTCTGAAGGAGTAAATCTTAATATGTGTGATATGCTCTTTCTCATAATATGTTTAAATCTCATGATTTCTAAAGTTCCCATGACAAATTTAGTTTCTCCCCCTTTTATTTCTGTGAAAGTTAAGGCAGAGCAAGTAGTTCTCTGCTAGCTGACTGTGTTGACTTAGGAGCTATTTGAAAGAAACTGGACAATACTTGCGATCTTGTTTAGCCTTGGTCATTGCATGTATTGCAGCCATGAGCTGATGGATGTTTCTGCACTGGAGATGAGACTGACACCAGCTGTCTGACTGTAGCATGAGACATTTTAGGTCGCATTGAAACCTCAAGATATTTCTAAATCCTTTTCTTGTAGCCTGTTTGACCTGAAGGACCCCTTTCTCAATGTGTCAGGCTTTCCAAGTCTGCTTAGCAGACAGACAGTAGAACAGTTGCCCAGCCACATTTTTTTATAAATTTGAATAACCTCTGTAGCTGAATATTTTTAGCAGAAAGTTTCTGAAGCTAGGAAAGCACACACCAATCTAAAAGAGAAACTCTAAGCATCTAATGTGGTGTTTGATTTATTTTAGAGTAAGCCCCTTGCAAAAATGTTATGTCTACAGATTAATAAGGATTTGATCTGCACAGATCAACTATATGTCTCTATAGATCAAATACAACTAGGGATCCATAAGTGCAACTATATTACACTTGATGAAGGTCTGCTTTCAATGGATCACTGAGTGTAAATTATTTATTGCTGGGGAGTAGCAGTGTTACGGGGAGATGCCACTTCCTTCCACATCACACTGCTGCTGTGCGATTTCTTGGCAAGAGGAACCAAAAAGCTCCTTGCCATTGAGTATGTAGGAGCTGTGCTTTTATTTTTTTTCTCACTTGGGATAGAATGATGTATTCATATAAAAAATAGTAAAGCAAAAAACACAGACTGCTGCACTGGTGACACCAGACTTTGAAACCGTATCAAGATAGTGAGTTTTTCAAAGCCAGTTTTTGCCCTTATAGTAAGCAGCTTCAATGGAGGTGCTGCTAACTTTTAGCTGCATTTTCCCAGGGAAGACATGGGTGTCCTCCTGAGTTTTCTTTCACTACTTGACTGAGTTATGTGAGAATTCCCAAATGTCTGTTTGGTTACATAAACCATATGAACAACTACATTGTTTGGAAAACACATTAACACCCCCAATAATCTACTAATTTTACTTACAACTTTCTGAAATTAACTGTTCCTTAGTTTTCAGTTATATTTTGTGTTTCTGTAAGAGTACTTTGCTTTATTCTTTTCAGTCCTCTCCACATCCTTTTATTCTCCCATGTTGGCATATTCAATCTTACTTAAGGGAAAGTTCATCTGAAGGTAATCGTGAGCAAGACACAGAGGTCAAGATGTATGTAAATGAAGAGACTTCAACCAGAAAGGAGGTGACCCAATAGCAGCCAGAAAATGAGTTGCCTTTCTGAATCCAGGTCTTTCTCTTGTTCCTGGGTTTTCATCTGTTCAACACGGATTGTTGCTAGAGCAGAAATAGGAATATGACCTCACCTCAGGCAAATGTCTAAGGTTAGTACATGAAAGACAGAGCTGCTCAGATGTGATGGTGCTAAAGAGTGTACAATAGATTACCATATGCCATAGTCTTTTTGCAGTCATTTAAGTAGAGAAATGGGTTTTAGCATATTTCATGCTTGAAATCTTCCCCTTGCAGGTATTTCTGATACCTGTGGCAACTGTGTCTTGGATTGCTATGCTGTCATTGTGTATTTTTAGATGCAGTGAAATGTTTTAGTCTCTCTGAAAGAGCCTTGTATAGTAATTTCAGTGGTCCATGCATTTTGAAAGCATTACTTGCCAAGTAAATTGTGCACTGAACAATCCAAGTGCAGTTTAATAAACATACATGCAGTCTGACAAAAGCTTGTCAATATGTCCAAAATGTCAAAGACCCTGCTTTCCTTTCAGCTCCGTGAAAATCTTATTGTGGTGAAAAGAGCATGTTCAGCTTGGGATTTTTGTCTAGTGAGTGGTGATGTTGATGTTGGTTTTATTGCCTCTCCTTTGTCATTCAGTTTTCTGGAGAATAAGCAAGGCCTAAAACACTTTTTCTTTTCCATGGTTCTGAAGAATATACCCAACACAAAGCTGTTTGTTATTGGAAAGGTATATTAAGTTTGCTGTCCTATTTCACAGCTATTTAAGCTCTCTGGAAGGCCAGCAGAACATTACAGGTGAGATGTCTACATCTATGCAATTCATGGGAAAACAGGTTTCTGTTTTCCCATAGTTTTAAGTATGAGCAGGGTAACTTGCTTTTCTGTGAATACATCTCGTATGTGGATTCAGAAGTGGCAAACGTGCCTGCATCTCTGTGTCCAGCACCAGTCAGGGTCTGTCATTTCTGCCTTCCATTGCTGCTCCAGGGAGGTGTCAATCTGTGTAAGCCCCATGGTGCAGATGCCTACTCCCTCTGGAGGTCCCTAATGTGCCCCAGCCATTAGGAGGGGCTCAATATTGTGTCCGGGTGCCTGACACGCCCCCTCAGTGTTCCCTAGGTATTCCATAAAGCCCTGCTGTAAAACCACTGGCACCACTCACATTTGGGAGGGAATCCCTTCTCACATTTATCTTGCTTCTTAAAATGTACTTTAAATGACTCATTTGCAGCACAGTTTGAAATCAGTACTTCTCCCATTGTACACTGGATTTGTTTTGTCCTGCTGACCACAGACTGATTCATTTCCTTTCCCCAGAGCATATTCAATTCCTTTTGAGCAGCACCATGTCGTGGTGCAGGTAGGATCCCAACTACCCTAAAACTTTGAAGAATTGTTGTCAGTGGTCTCATGGGACAGATATATGTAATTTGCTTTGTTATTGCATCTTGTGAAAATAACAGATAAATGTTTTTGTCATAATCTATTAAAACTGCCTTACAGATTTCATATAGCATTCAGTGCATTCTTAGCCCTTCCCAGTTTTCTTCACTGTTGTCCCTTAGGAATAAAAAATGCATATTACCAGAGTTTACTAAATAAGTATGCTGACCCTGGGTTTGGGAGTTTATGTAGCCTAGTTACAGTTTGCCTGTAAACAAAACCTTTGAAATATTACTTTATAGTTATTTTATAATGGGACAATAAATAAGATATAGCAGGGCCTGACCTATAATTGTTTGCACTTCAGGTACTTAACAAATGACATACAGAGCATCTCCCTGACAAATATTTACCCTCCTTTTTTTTGTCACTGGAACAATGACAAAAGTTTTCCATCCCTGGCTGATGACAGATGAAGAATTTGGAAAGTCCCTGTCTCCTGTCTGGGAAAGGCAATTGCATGCTCAGTTGGCTGCTTTATTTTTTTTTTATTTTTTTTTTTTTTCCCCTTTCTTTCTTTCTTTCTAGGAACAAGTGAATCAAGGCAGGGATTTGGGAGATACCTGCTTAATCCATTTCTCAGAGATTGTTTTCTCCTTTTTCATTGCTTTTGCCCCAGCAGAACTGACTTGTATGTTGTGTCTTTTCTAAGAATCTGAAACACCACCTTTGCTTACCTGTCACCCTGCACTTCTGCATTGACAAACTTAGGGTGGAAGGGAAGGAAGGGGTAAATGAAAGATTCCTGTCTAGCCCTCAGTGATGCTCTGGTCATGCTTGGGGTCCTTGTGATCCTTTACAATCACTATCCTAATTGCTGCAGTTTATCTGCAGGGGAGCTACTTTTTTTGTGTGAAAGGTTAAAAACAAACAAACAAACAAGATAATAAAAAAAAAAAAAAAAAAGGAAGAGAAGGGGGAAAAAGACACTCTGCCAGAAAGAATCTCCAAGATTAGATGCTTGCATGTGCAATGTAGGCTGAAATGCTTATCCATGCTTTTGTGATTAGCAGGCTGGATTATTATGTAACACTGCATCACCAGGTCTCCCCACTTCAACTCTCTCTCAACCCTCTTTGCATGAAGTTCCCACTGCAATGGAAAGGCTGTGGTGAAATCTCAACTTTAATATCCTTATGTTGACTTAAGCAAGGCTTTACGTGGCCTTGGTTCGTCTTACAGCTCTGATCTGACTTCATCTTTCTCTCTAGGGATACCTTTGTGTTCTGCTAAAGCTGCAATGGATTAGATTGCAAGGCTTGTGAATGACCATTTCCTTGTTGGAGATTCCCATGGAAATCTCCCTCTAGGAAGTGAGGAGGCTTTTCTACAGCTGAAATCAATGGCAAACCTCTCACCGACTCCAAAGGAAGTGGGATTGGACCAAATAAATTGATTTTTCCATATATTAATCAAATTCTACAATTCACATACTGCTTTACTTGTCCAATTTTTTTTGGTTAAATTTAAAACACATTGATATTTAAGTGTAATCTCAGAATGACAGTTATTAATAATCTAGTTCAGAACCCACTGAAGCCAAAGTGAATTTTTCATTGACTTCAGTGGGATTTGAATCAGGCTCTGAAATTACATTTTTACTGTCTTCTTCCCTAACCTTTCACATACTGCTGAGTATTAGAATCAAGTCATTTTTTGCCTTCTTCCCTCTTGTGGTTTTCATTGCTGTGCATTCTTTAAATAATCTATCTCACCATAACATACTTTGTGTTTTAATCACCCAGCAAAAACCCACACCCTGCTCAGATACACAAACAGGCACTCATCACCTTCCCCGTGTCCCATCAATGCAAAAACATCGATATGCCTAAACTATCTTTGTGCAACACAAATATACAGCCTGTTCCTACACAGCATACCAGAAAGGGAGCAGATCCAACTAGTTGTCAGAGGGGACTGATAAATAAGGACATGTTCCTACTTCCATTATCAGGTGTCACTAGTGATGAATAGGGAAGGGATTGGGTGGGTGAAAGGGTCTCCTCTGAAAGATTTTTTTTCAGACAAATTTTCTCCTTGTCTTGTCAGATCCCAAAAAGGGAGAAAACAGCCAAGAACTTCAGACAAAGGTGTAACAAGCATCTACCCAAATACAGGATGGGAAACACAGCTAGACAGCAGTTTTACAGAAAAATGTTGCACTTACAGAACAATAATGGAATAGAAGTAATAAGTATGGTACTAAAGGGGCGTGGGAGGTGGCAGGCATCCTCTATTGGCTTCTATTCCTCATCCCAAGAAAAAGAAAGGCAAATGTTGGATGTCCAGGCAGGAGTCTATATTGGGCAGAACCAATGCTAAAAATGAAGTAGAAATACAGATAAAATATGGTTTATTGTGAAAAGTCGGAGTGCCATTTACAGAGTGATTTATCTCACAGATTTGTTGGAGGTATCTTTAAAGTAATTAAATACAGACAAATGCAATCCTCTTCAATGGAGCTGATAAGGGATATTTTGAATTTCCAGAAGGTTTTCCAAACAATTTCTGCTTTTAAATAAACAGCTATCATAAAAAAAGAGAGACATTCCTTTTCGGAGTTAACAACTAGCTTAAAGATGACAGAAAAATAAGTGGGAATAAACGGTCAGCTTGCATGATAAAGGGAACTTGGTAGTATCCAGCTGGTGTCTATGCTGTTCAACATACTCATAAATGAACTTAGATATTAGATTGAATAATGAGAGCATTTGGTGATATAAAATTATTCTGGGTAGTGAAATCAAAACTTAGGCATAAAGAGTTGCAGAAGAATCTCGCAGGAGTGAGTGACAGCATGCTAGAGTAGCAGCTGAAATTTACTGTCAATAGATGAAAAGGAAAATGTAAATGGGGAAACAACTTTAATGCACACAGGAATAAAATTTTAACAGATATGGCAAACTTCTTTTATAGAGCGTAAAGCTGCATTTTAGATTTGGAGTGCCTCGCAGTCTGATTCAGAGACGTTAAAAATTGTGGCACATGGAGAAGTCTCAAAAGAAATTTGTGCTGGTTATTGTTGTTTTGATAGCTAACAAAATTGACTTGAACCAGTATATGACATAAACACACTAAGGACACTTTTTACCACATTTCGTGTTAATGTAGCCTCAGCTGCATATTGTGTTCAGACTGGGGCACTCCTATGAAGAAAGAAGGGATTTCATTGGAGTGAGTCCAGGGGAGACAACCAAGGATCATTTCAGCTCTAGATAAGATACTGATCAAACAAAGAAAAGAATGTGTTACCCTGGTATCAGGGATTCTTCTGGAGTGTTTTTTCTGTGTGTGTGTGTGTGTTGTTTTGTTTTGTTTATATATAGTACAAAGAGGGAATCAGTATCCATCTAAACAACAGATCCTGGGCCTTTGGCTCCAGTACAGCTTGTTAGATGCCAGCTTGCATGGATCTAGCTATCAAAAACGTCTTTCCTCCATCACTCAGGTCGCTTCTGCAGCTTCAGCACAAGGTGTCCCAGCTCAGAGACTGGTAAAGCATTGCCTGAAGTACATTTTATGCCTTTAGTTAACCTTTTATAGCCTGATAAATTCTGTCCCTCCAGCTCCCACTATCACAGAGATGTGTCGTAGTTTTTTTTCAATAAACTTTGAGAGTCCATTTAGAGTTTATGAATTCTTGCTCAGGAGTCATCAGAAGCAGTATATCTGTGATCAGCCTCTCAGGGATAAGTCTTCTAGTGTAACAGATCTTCTCAGGTATTTTCTAAATCTATTCCCTTCATGTTTGTCTCCCTTGTTTTCACCATACTTGACAGAGTCTTCAGCAATACTATTCACTGTACTTTGTCCTCAGTCTTCTGGCTCCAGAAGGTGTCTGCAAAAATTTCCAGCTGTGTGAGGTGCACACCCAGGAAGGCAAAATGCTGCCTCTTGTTCACTGCATTAGACTGCAGAAGTTAAAGAAGTTAGAAAAAGTATTAAAGAATAAGACAGCTATTGCAATTAATTGTTCACATCCAATTTGCCGAGAATCTATTTGCCCCCTTGATAACTGAAAAAGAGGCAAACCAGGTTGGTTTCTTAGTGCTTTGTGTTTTCAACACAAAAGGCTGAACTATTTCGTCTCAAAGTTAAACTAGAAAGTACAGGAGAGTATTGCATTAGTCTTACATCACTCATAAGCCTATAGGATAATTCAGTTTCTATTTGAAAATGCTTTTGGAATGAAACTAAAAATGAAACTAACCAAACCTCAAATCTGAATTTTATGAGGAGGTTAAAAACACAAAGGAGGACAAGTCTGAACTGAAGAGCAATAGCATTTGTTCAGTTTTCCCCAGACATAGTAGTAAACATCATCCTGCTTTCTAAGCTCAGTGTGGTGTAAATGCAAAAGATGTGTTGTGTCAAATTCTGATTTTAACTCAGGAATAATTTTCAGGTTTTATGAGTTTGCAAACAGGTTGTTATGTGTTAATAGCACATCATGGCTTAATTTGACTGTTGATGTAAAATTTCAAAATGAAAATTAAAGTAATATATACTCTAAATTTACCCTCATTTTCCTGACCAGGATGAAACAAACTTGAGATATTTTAGAGTGATATGCGTTTCTTGAGTTCACTGTGTTTCACATGCTCTAATAGAATTATTGACTTTTGTTGTTGAAGTTTTCTAGAAGCTTAGTGGAACTGCTTGTGATTTATCTTGCTTTAAAAAGGTGGCAGCTGCAATGTTAACTGTCTTAGCAATTTGCCAGATGAAGTCAAATCTAGTCCCGTATGGCTTTCTAGAGGTAAGAAGAACTGCTGTGTGAAAACCCACTTAAATACATAGAGTATCACAGCACAAAGCTGTGCAAGTCCAGAGCACTAAGCTTGGTCTACTTTGGAGCATGAGCAGCCAGTCCTTTGCTTTAACCTACAGACTAGATGTTGAATAAAATGATTTTTGTTAAAATAATGTTATTCTAATGTAAAGTGAAATATTTGTTAGGAGTGTTTTCTCGTAAGGGCTTTCTGTAAATGAAACAAGGCAAAGTCAACTTTTTCCCCATGTGAAAAAATCTTCCAGATTCCCCAGGACTTATGAATTTCTGCAAAATGAACAGCATTGCACAGATAAAATGCCTGTCACCTAGAAATTCAATCTGGTTCAGACAAGGGTGTGATTTGCATGTGGCAGTCAAGTTCTGCCATGCATTCGTGCCACCAAGCGCAGGATGAGGAGCTGCTGGCCATACCTCTGAGGGCAATACCTTTACAAAGAACCTTTGGCCCAGTGCCTTTATGAAAGAAATCTGATTTGTATGTTTCTTCTTTTTGCAGAGATCAAAGACCATTTACTCAGCTAAATAGCTAGGGCTAGTGTAGATTTATGGAACCAATTTATAGAATTAATAAACCACGCCATAAATCTTGTTAAGGTCGCACACTGTATGTGATTGTGCCTGTATGCAGTCGTGGAAATTTGGTATCCTTCCAAGTGAGAAGACTAACTTTCTTGAGCTTAGTTACAGTAAGTAATTAAATTAATGCCCCTTAAATAATGGATCATTGAAGAGAGTGTTGTTGTTATTGTGGTTTGTTTTTTTTTAAAAATTATGTGCCCAACCCTTTAAAGTACAGAGGTCTTTCTGCTCCCTTGGACTTCAGTGGGGGCTGAAAGCACTTTGCATCTTGCATGATTGAGACCTCTAAGTGGGCCTGGACCAAAACACCTATGAACCTTGAAAAGTTTGAGTCTGGACACAAATGTTAAATCCCGTGATTCAAATGCATCTTTAGTACAAACCAATATTTATAGTTTGCTTGGTCTTAAAATGTAGTAGTTCAGCAAGTATGGTCTGTTTAATAGATAGAAGGAGTATGAATAAAAGAAGAATCATCTCATGAATAGAGAAGTTTAAAATAGATGATACAAAAATAGCTTGTTACTTAGGAAATTTTCCTCATCCTTAAATCTTACAGAGAGCCAGAGATTTGATCTTTAGGGGTTTTTTTTTGTTTATCTCCCCTTAGGTCAAACCCGGCCCTGATAACTAAGCTATTCTATCTGCTGTACAGGTAAAAATCTGCTTCTAAACAGCTTTTATCCCACTAATTCCCACTAATATACCTTTGATATTTCCTATGTATTTGTAATTTTGTCACTTAAAAAACACGCTTGCTTCCTTCAGATTTAGAGGGGAGTGTGTGTATATATA
>NW_008600556.1:0-4815 GCF_000691845.1 Merops nubicus
AAATGATTCTATGATTCTATGATTATCAGCTAATCCAATCAAACATACAGCTGAAAAAGTATTTCATACCAGCTTATCAGCTAATCCAATCAAGTATACAGCTGAAAAAGTATTTCATACCAGTTTTTAGACTTCTTTAATGCCTCACAGTTCGATTTTACCCTTTTGATTTGGACATTTTAGTCTGCAGTAACTCACATCATTGATTATTGGGAATTAAACCTTTCCCTTAAAAATTAAGTTTCTAGCTCTGAATATGTTTCTTCTACCCTAGTATATGTTTCTTCTACCCTAGTATAGGGGGGGTATTTCTATTTTGCTTTTTGTATTTTGTAGGAGGCAGTCTTTCTCTTCATCTCAAATGTTCCTGATTTATTGTCACAGAAAAATCACATACCTTATTCTGTAAAATGGAGAAAAAAAGAATTTCTTTTTACCTTGATTGAACTTAGGGATGGATGGAGCAATTTACTGAAGTGTCTTCAAAACTATTTTACCTTGGGAGAGAAAGTAGAAACTAAATATTTAGCCTACTGCAAAATGCAGGGATTTTAACCCCTATATAACTGTGTACCTACATATACAGAGCAACTGAAAAGCAGTAGCATCTCCTAACAAATCACAAGTGCATTATATGGTTTCTAACAATGCGTCATCTAAGGTAGCTGCATGGCCCCATTATCCAAATATCTGCACACTTTACAATATTGAATGCTTTTTCCTCATAACATCCCTACTAAGGAGACAATGTCTCTGTCCTCCATTAACAGAGGGAGAACTGGGAGGGAATCCAAAGCACTGCCTTACAGAGACTGCTGCACTGAACTTGAACATCTGAACTTGTTCCTGGGTGTGTTGCAGCACAGAAACTGCTCCTCAGCCCTCCTGGCTGTGGGGAAAGGAAACATCCAGGAGGGGATACATCTGCATAACACCAAAAGCAGCCCTACAGATAGGTGTAGCTATATTGCTGTATAGCTCTGCTCATGCAAGCAGCAGCCCTGGCTAAGGAGAAGCAATGTCAGCTGGTCAAACAAACTACAGGGACTGCAGAACCTCAGCCAGGTTCTTCAGAGCATGCCCACATGCCTCCAGTTTGCCTTGCACTTGCAGAGGTGGTCAAGGCTCTGTGGCTTGTGCCTCGAGGCACTGCTGGCATAGCTGGTAAAGCTTTCTGGCATCTGGCTTAAATATAAGCCAGTCTGGGAGCAAATTAGATCCCCACACTGTAAGAATTGAGTTCAGTGCAGAGCTAAGCAGTGCTTTGCAACCCCCACCTGAAGAAGGCAGTGACAGTACTGCACTTCTTTTTGTATCACATTTAAAGATGTTAATCAAAAAGTGGGAGATGTCGTTTAATATTCCTCTCATCCCGATGAAATTCAGATCGTCCTTCCCAGGAGACTGTAGTCTTTGACAGTCCACAGACAAGCCTGTAGTGATGGTTATCTACAGGCAAAATGTGAGAAGGATGGCAGCACAGAAAGCAAAAAAGAGCCTAATTCTGTGGGCTGCCATTTATCATCCTTGGCAAGGTGAAAAACCTTGATTTTTCTTCCCACTTCCATGTCAGTTTGTGCACTTGATCCAATGACCCTCAGCGAGTTGAGTTCAATACAAAGTGGCAAGAGCTTTATGCTGTATGAGGTAGCCATGGCCAAGTGTAGAATGGAGCAAGGTTGATCAATAGTCACTGTGACTGGTAAGTTGTTTTTCTTGGTCAGTGCTGGCCAATGTTACTAAAATATTGCCTGTAGTTCCTCTGCACAGGGAAAGTGGCACAGGGTGGTGGCAGTTTTAAGGCAAAGGAATGAGACGTGGTGTTGTGGTTTGAGGCTTGGAATGGGGGCGTGACCTTCCAGCAACTGGGAGGACCCCGGGTGGGTGTGAAACCATTGTATTCCCTCCCCTTCCCACACACACTCTGATAAGAGGCAGGGAGTGGGTTCTTGTTTCACTCCTGCCTTGGAGCTCGGAGAGGAAAGTTCTCCTTTCACTCCGTGGGACCCTGGAACCATTTCTGAGGGTTTTGTATATTTTATCTTTTGTATTATTCCCCTGATCTTTATATATATTATTTTCCTTACCTCCCTTTTTCGTTTTCTGTTCCTTGTTGAACAATATACTTCATTTTTTTTTAAAAAAGTGTCTCTCTCTCTCTCTCTCGGGGGTGGGGGAGAGGTGAGTACATAGTTCTGTTCCGTGTGGGTCCTGCCCTGAACCCCTTTTTACACAGAACCAGGACACGTGGGCAAGAGGGTGGCAAATTGTTTGGCATGAAAGAAGGTGCCAGGAGTGCTGGATGACAGGAGTACTGCTGCTGGTGGTGGTGACACAGCACAAATAGGAAATGGGAGCCAGAAAGGAGCCATGGCATGCAGGGTGCCTGCAGAGAATGGGCTGTGCCAACGTGAGGAACAGCATAATGGGGAGCTGGTGTCAACTTTCTTTGTTTCTTTAAGTGAAAAATGAGAATGCTAATCTTTGCAGACATAATCTTTCTTTTACTTAGTGTATATAATTTAAATTGAGAGCTGCACGCTTCCCAGGCTGGGCCACATAAGGGTAGTACTTCAGCTCTCCCCCACAGTGCTGGGTCATTCAAAAAGGAGGGAGGAAGATCCAGCTACAAGACTCTTACCTCAGCTCTGATGGTTTCTTGATGTTCAAGACCTCACTACCAAGGCTGTTGAAATAGCTTCTGTTGGTGTCTGTGCCCACCTGCCCAGACACAGTCACTCTGCTTTCCAAAGCACGTGAGAAGCTTTGTTCCTGTGGCAAGGATGTGGAGATGACCAGCACTGCTGCAGGGGTGGGTGGGCAAGCAGCACTGGAGTAATCCTTAGCATGTAAAGCTGGATACTCTGTGCTGATATGTGAACTCAGTTTTCATTTCCAGACAGAAGGATTTTCCTTGGACCTGTCCACATTTTAGCGTACATAAAAGTCCTTCAAAACAGATGCTTGTTCAAAGATTTGAACATATTGCGTGGAGATGACCAGCACTGCTGCAGGGCAGCAGGGATGGGTGGGCAAGCAGCACTGGAGTAATCCTTAGCATGTAAAGCTGGATACTCTGTACAGATATGTGAACTCAGTTTTCATTTCCAGATAGAAGGATTTTCCTTGGACCTGTCCACATTTTAGCGTACATAAAAGTCCTTCAAAACAGATGCTTGTTCAAAGATTTGAACATATTGATTTCAGCAGTTTAGGTGGGTGATATTTAAGGTGAACAACTGGAGGAGATGAGTGGTGGACTATGAACTCATGGAGTTTCCTGTTTGTTCTCCATCAGGTTTGTTTCTCTTTTCATGGGATGGGAGAGGTATTCTTCATATTTAAAATTTAATTCTTAGTTCTTCTAAGTCAAGATTTCTTAGTTCTTCTAAGTCAAGATTTCAAAACTGCAGAAATCCAGATCAATCTTTACAGCTCTAGGCTAGCAGAGAACAGAATGAGGCACAAAAGCAAGAAAATCTGTCAATTAGTCAATCAATGGTCAGGGTTCTTCTCTGATAGGCAAATAATCCATAAAACATCGTGTCACATATTTTAACTAAATGGTATCCTCTTAGTTCAGGGACCAGTGCAAGGTGTGCTGGCTTTTTTTTTTTATATATATAGGGTAATATTGCTTGCTAGAATCAGAGACTTTAATGAAGAATTTTGGCAGTGTCTTAAGTTATAGCCAGCTGTCATTTATTATCTATGAACATAGTGGCATGACAAGTTTTTCTTGGCATTCAAGACATTTTCAGAGGACATTAGAAAGATATTTAAATTGGGTGAGAGATGCAGGACCAAATGAGGGCAGGATTTTGAAATATAGGGATTAAAGGAAGGGATGTGTGTGATGACTAGAAAGCTCCTATCTCCAAACTGCCAGTGGTGGGTTAACATTTAAACTAATTTCCTCCTAGCTGGTGGGCACTGAAACCTCCCTTTTAGTGATTAGTGAAGCCTGATTCAGCAACATGATAATGGTTCACCCTGCCAATTTTTCCAAACCTTGCTAAATAACAAATGCAAAGATGAAATGTTATGAAGCATTAGGACACGTCATGGGCCAACATTTATATAAAGACTAATTGGGGTTGTTGCTTTAGAAAAGTTGTACAAGAAAACAAGACTTTCCATTGCCACCACATTTCAAACTACATACAATACTTTTAAAATAAGTCAGATGGATCATTCTGAGAGTTATATAACAGACTTGACTGGTATTCATTATGTCAGATAGCATCCTGTGACTTTTACTTTGTACTTTATTTTTTAAATAGTTATCAAAAATAATTACACTTCACAATTTGAAAATAATTTAACAAAAAGAAACACTAAATTGACTTCAAGAACGCTACCTCAGTTTTCAGAGCTCACTAGCAAACTGAATTTTAGTATCTACTTTTTCTCCCCTCTCTATAAAAAATGTGTCTAAGTGCAGAAAAAAATACTGGGAACTAAAGCAAATAGTTGTGCAGTGGGTCCAGGAGTGAGCACTGAGTAGCTGAAACAGTCAATTAGGCATCAAAAAAGTCAGCATTTAATTTCTGATCCTTGGGCTTTATCCCACCACCAGAGGCAAGACTAAGTTTTGCGATGGTATGTGCTGAAGAGACCCCTAAGCTCTCTCTGAGAGAAAACTGTGTCTACAAAGTGTAAGGTCACACTAGAGACAGCTGCTGGCTTGGTCATAGAGGGTGTGTATTGCTGTGAACACAGCTCTGAGCCCAAACTAACTTCTAGCTTGGGTTCGGGGCCACACAACCATCACTGCACTACTTGTGCTCTCTGTAAGAGTCGGTCAGAAGAGGA
>NW_008600557.1:0-1662 GCF_000691845.1 Merops nubicus
AGCCTGTGCCAGTGTCTCGCCACCCTCTCAGTGAAGAGTTTCTTCCTTATGTCTCATCTAAACACCCTCTCTTTCAGTTCAGAGCCATTTCCCCAGGTCCTGTCACTGCATGCCCTCATGAGAAGTCCTGCAGCCTGGCCCGAGCGTGATGCTGTCACCGTGCCCTGTCCTGCCTGTGTCTCCTGGCAGCAGTACTCGGGCTGGTCCCCTGCCCATCGGAGGCTGCTGTCCTCGGGCACTCTGCAGCCCCACTAGCATGCAGGTCCCAAGGCTGGGTGATGCCTGGCCTGTCCTCCTGGTGTGCTGCTGGCCTCTACCTACTGCCGAGTCACTGAGAACATCCCACTCTGTCCGTGCTGGGAACCTCGTCCCTCCATCCCCAGCTGCTGAGGTGTTCTTAGGCACCATGGTGCCAGTCCCTCGCCCATGCTGGACACTGCAGTGGCTCTCCCAGGCTTGGGACAGAGCAAGAGCACTGTCAAACCTGGCTGGGATGGTGAGTGCAGGCATCCTGTCCTCCAGCCTGAATGTCCCCTTGCAGCCCAACCTTCACATCTGCCAACAGCTGGAGCAGAATCCCAGTGCCAGTGAGGTCTGCAGGAGCTCGGTGGAGCATTTCATCAGCCACGGTTCAGGCTTCTTTGCCTTTCGGGGCTCCACCCTTCCCTTCACTCTGGGGACCAGCCAGCAGTGGAAAGTTCCCTGGCTTTCGGACTGTCTGCCAGTGCAGCTGTTGTTCAGCCTCATGGCTTTCTGTTAACTGAAGGCAGATGTTCATTGCCATAATACTTGTAGCATGAGTGGGACTCTGAGAAGTCCTGGTAAGGGCCTGACTTGCTTCTGTCCCCAGGTACCTGCCCCAGGTCAGGACTGTGGCAGCACCGTGTCTGTTAGATCCCAGCTCTGGGAGCTCATCTGCTGCTGGAGACCTGCATGGCCCAGGGGACTCCAGCAGCAGCCACCATCCTGCCGGGCGGGTGGATAGTCACCTTCCCTTCACCAGGCACACCCTGTATGGCTGTGGGAGTGAGCTGCCTCAGAAGAGACCTTAAAGGTGTGTGTGGCTGTTCCAGTGGTGGTGGTCTCTAGACATGGGTGGCTTCTGGTTCCCTGGTCTCATTCTGAGAACGTGGGTCACTGGTTCAGCTGTGGTGGCTGAAGGGGCACCAGAGCCCATGGGCTGTTGAGGTCTGAGCCCTTCACTGGGCGCAGGCGTCCTGCCTGCAGCCCTCTGCCAGCAGACATTAGATCTGAGGCTCCGTTTTGTTCTGGTTTATTTTAGATGGCTTTTGTTCTTTCTGTAGGAATAATGCCAAAGGGATCGTACCGATGGATACAGCATATGGAAACCTTTGCCTTGGAACAGGCTAAGTGGGTAAAAATACCTCTAAGTTGTTACTGTAGGAAAACCCAGCATCTCCTTGGGATGCAGCAGCGTGGATGTTGTAGGTTTATTCCTTCTCGGTGCTGCTGGAGGCCCTGGCTGGAAGTTGTGCCCGGGTTCTGGTGCTGCAGGTAGGAAACAGCAGTAGACAGACTGCAGGGAATTGAGGGGAACGCGTTGGAAGCGAAGAGCTTCGGGTGCCACCCGTGGTGGGACGGTGGAGGAGACGCTGAGGGGCACTCGGTGTGCCTTGGTGTGCCGAGGGTGCAGGGCAGGAC
>NW_008600558.1:0-5077 GCF_000691845.1 Merops nubicus
ATCCTCCTTCTTGCCCTTCCTGAAGACTGGAGTGATCTTGGCTTTCCTCCACTCCTCAGGCACCTCTCCTGTTTGCCACGGTCTAGTGAAAATGATGGAAAGTGGTAGAGAGACAACATCACCCATTTCTCTCAATATTCTTGGGTGCATCTCATCTGGGCCCATGGATTTATGTACATCCAATTTCCTTAACTGATCACTAACCCAATCCCCATTGACTAGCAGAGAGTATTTCCCCTTCCAGGCTTTTTTTCCTGCAGCCAGGGTCTGGTCTCAGGGTTTAAAAGACCGAAGCAAAGGTGGCATTCAGCAGCTCTGCCCTCTCTGCATCCTCAGTGATCAGGGCTGTGCCTCATGCAGCAGCGGGCCCACACTGCCCCTCGTGTTCCTTTTACTACTGATAGATTTGAAAAAGCCCTTTTTCAAAGGATTTTTGAAGGATAGGATAAAATATTTTATAATTTTTAAGGATGATACACTACACCATCAAATATTTAAACTAGATTTGTTGTTTAAGTACATTAGAAAAATAAATCTTTTCACTATTCCTTTACCACATAAAGCTCACAGGTACATGACACTAGTGCTAGTTTCCTCATGTGATAGAACTCTTTGCTGTTGTGTCCCTTTTTACTATGTTATTACTTTAGCTTCAAAGTACAGAGCACATTCCTTAAACAGAAGGGGGCACTTCTGTAGAGCAGGAGGGGGCAGAATTCTGTGTGAGGTGGTGGTGCGGAGTTCTGTTACAGGTTTTACACAAAGGAAAGCGTTATTAAAGAACACTATATGGCCAGTAGTCATTAGAAGGCAGTTATTCTGCCACTTGATGAAGGTGAGTTTTATCCACTGCTCTAAGGTTAATTACACTGTCTTTGATAAAATGTAAAAAAAAAAAATATAAATAATTCCAAAGGACATGTTGTTAGCCAGCAAGTCAAAATCTATTTCTTCTTCTGAAATGTCAATAACCTTTCAAGCTTTACATTATTTTTATAGAAACATAGATGGTATCACTTTTAAAAGAACTATTGCTTGATATATCAATCAAATTATCCTCTATTATTGTGTATTTAAAAAAAAAAGTAAAAAAAAAAAATTATTAGGCACTTACAGTTTTACATTCTAATGCAGTCAAACTTGTGATTAAATTTAATAAGAAATCATAGAAACATTGAAGCTTTTTACTTTATATTCCAAGATGTCTCTTAAAATAATGGTGAGAAAAAAAAAAGAAAAACAATCTGGTAGAGACTAGCTTTTGAAAAAGGAAGTAATTCTAACAGTGTGAAATAAAAATGGGATATGAATATTAAAACTTAGATCTAAACATTTATTTGCATTGAAATATAGGTCATTTAAACAAAAGAACTACAGTGAAAAAGAAACCACACGTTGAAAAGAACCACATAAATCACAAGTTTAGTAATGGGATCTGGAGCTTGTCACTTTGAGGTCGTGGGTACAAATTGAGCCAAATTTAGAACGTGCCAAAAATTAATAGGAAGTAAAGGCCTTCTGTGAAATGATGTAACAATATCACATTACTTTCTAATTGGATGAATACTTACAAATACAAAACAAAACAAACAAAAAAAATCGACACAAAAGTCAAACCTGAATTATTGTAGCCTTGCCACTTTCCTTAACAAAAGAAGTTCAAAGACTGGTCGATATAAAGGAAATACTCTCTTCTTGAGCACTCCATAGTCTGGATATACTGTAATTCCATTTTTGTTTTGGAGATATCAGCCTTTGAAAAAAAAAATAAAATTAAAGAGTTTATATTTTTAGAGACAATGTTGTATCTATATTTATTGCAAATTTTTCACCACCTGATCATCATCTTCTCTTCTGACATTAACTTAATTACATTAGTCATTACTGGATTTGAGATCATAGTTGTTGAAATGAGGCAATCAAGATAATTAAACCAGAAATAATCCAGATGACTGCAAGGGGTTAAAAAAAGACTCCAAACTGTGTCCAGGTAGGTTTTCATGAAGGATGAAGGTCAACATCTCTGATCAAACCAGAATTTGACCAATACAAGCAGACTGTCATTCTTTTTTTTTTTTTTAAAGTAAGATTAAACTTATAACATCGAAAGGGAGAAGTAAAATCAAAACATTACATTAAAATATTGCATTAAAAATTCACTGGAACCTAGCTACAAAGTGATTCTCTCTTTGGAGTTGCCTATCTTTACCCATTGGTTATGGTAGGACAAAAGGACAACCTCAAAGCAAATATCTGAAGTATTCTAGAACAAAGTGCATAGGCTTTATATATAATTTTACAGTCCTGATTTAAAAAACAGGCATTAGGCAGCATATTCTCAATAATAACTATATTTTGTATTCAAATTAAGTACCGACTAGATCATTCTTTCAACACCGTTCTAACAATTAACATTAAATCTGCTAGAGAGATAAGAAATATGCTCAGTGCAGTATTACAAAGGTTTACATCTTTTCAGAAATTCTGGTTAACTCGAGCCTTTATATGTGAAGTCCTTGCAGACTCAGAAAGAAAATACACCTTAAATTATCAATACAATTTTCACTCAATCTGTCAGTTGTGGATCTTTTCTCTTTAATAAGTTGTCTAAAGTATCTTGCAGGCTGTGTTATTCCTCTTTGATGTTACATCAAGTGAGGAAGATTAAAGTCTAGCTTGAATTTATCACTGCTGACATTTCTGTGACTTTGGTCCATCAATTCTTTGTGATGGGAAGATGTCAGAACAAAGTCATCACAAATTATGTAATGTCACTCCACCTAAGCCACAGTGCCAAATAAGCTGATGAAGCATACTGTTGTGGAGTTTATATCCTTCCATAAGGTACATTTATAGCTACATGCCTTTGATTTATAATTCTACTGAGATGATGAAATTCAGAAGGACCAAACCATTTTGGACTGATAGTTCTATATGCTGTGTGATAACTTGATCCTTTAATATACTGAATAACCTCAATCTCTAAAGTATAATTTCCCTCTTTGGTCTTTCAGGATTCATTAGGTAAGTTGTAGGAGGAATTTAGCTGGAATTACAGAGTAAGTGTTCTATGTTTGCACTTTTTATGGGTGTGCAGTTAAAATTGTAGTTGTCACTTATGACAGTTAACAGGGCAGTTTAAAATCCAAGTGGTGATCAAAGCAAATGAACAAATTTCTAAACTGAGTGTTAAAAACATCAAAAGGGAGACAGCTGTAGATAGATGGCTATTATCACAGTGGTGAAATAATAGGTTTCCACATGCAGCATTGTAAATTTACCCTGATTCCACTGTCCAGCTCTCTGTTCAACGCCACACCAAAAAAGCCCAATTTTTTTTTTGAGAAAGGAAGGTTTGTCAATGAACACAGTGAACTACAGAAAATGTATATTTTTCTACTGCACTGCAAAATATTAGCAGGAATAGCTTTCTACTAGTAGCAAAGTATCTGTTCCAGAGATTCAGCATCACAGAATGCCACAATACACCACTGGAAAAAGGCTCTCGGATAGAAAAGAACTTTGTACAGATCAAACAAAATCAAGAATAAAGTTACAGATATTCATGTGCATGGACACAAAGAGGAGAGAAACTATTAAAGCTGGAGACTACAAAAACGAGAACGGGGAAGTTCTGCTGGCATTTTCGTAGCTAGCCTAGGGATGACTTATGACAGATTTCTATGAACTGGTCCTACACAAGGCCTGGTTCCTCAGGCTATTGTGAGGAAGAGTATTGTGTCCTTTTCCGATGAAAATCCAGAAGAAACAATAGAAGTCGGATGGGAAAAGAGAGACTCTGGCTAAATAATTTTATAAGCCATTATTCATTACCTTTTTTTCATGAAACAAACTACCTATCAGATCTGCCAATAAAAAGAAAAACCTTCCGGGGACAGGGAGAACTTCTATTTCAAAATGAACAATCAAATTATCAGACTCTCTCCACTGGAAAGCTTCAGTGGATGACTAACTGCTGCCTTCTGCTCATTACTTCTCTCAAAAGATGAATTGAGGTCTTTTTATTCTCCGGTAACTGAAGTTTCCGTTTTGCCTTTTCTATTTTTAAGAAGTAGTTACAGATGAAGAGAAAATGTGCTTCAGTAATAGAGCCACATCAGGAAATATCCTCCTCAGCTGCTGTTCAGAAATATTTGAAATGCATTCTAATAGAATGTTGCTTGTCCCATAACATTTGTGACTGTGCTTCAAAAGCAAATGTCTTCATTACATGGAATTGCATTGAATTTTATAAGTACTCTGCTGCACATATCCCCTAAAAACAATTTACTGATAAAATAAAATGATGTGGTACAATGATATGCATCCATTAGATAATACCTGAAAAAAAGCTTTATAAACATATTTCATTTTAGTTGCTACTTAATGATTTAGTTTTAGTGGGTAGCTTATGGATTCAGCCATTCTGGTGTAATGAACTAGAATCATCTTCAGAGCTGGAAACTTTATTAGTTTGATTATCATGCCAAATATGACAAGCACATGTAGATTTATAAAACAAGAAAAAAGTTACAGTCCATTGACTATGCCCTTTTTCAGCCTTTAAAGGCTCTAACTAGAAGGACATTTCAGCATTGTTAACAGCAGTTCTCTTCCCAGGCATTAGCTTATTAATGTTTTCAGTACCAGATAATAATAGGCAGATATTTTCTGACAATGTCAAAGTACTAATTCTGGGATAAGACAACAAAACTCAGGCTGAAATCACTCATGTTCATTAACAATACCTTTAGAACCTACTAAAAAAATCAGAGGTGTTACGGTGGGATGGCAAAATTACAGCACCCCTAATTACATCCTAGTTTGTAGTTCCAGTGAGTTTAGACAAGTGATTTTCATGTCTTATTTGGAACTACTGTGCATTTATGCTCAATCTGTTGTGCCAATAACTAAAGTGCACCCTCATACAGCTCTACAAAAGGCCATTGGTGAGAAATGTATTAATTACATTTAATTCTGGGCAATATTTTGCTCTTAGACAATCCTCTAGAACTTCATTGCCTTCAAATGCCTCTATGCAAATGCACAGAGCTTGGGCAACAAACAGGATAAATTA
>NW_008600559.1:0-2601 GCF_000691845.1 Merops nubicus
GAAGCTTCACGCGGCACCTGGATGCCTCCAGCCTGAAGGGGATAAAGCCCGCAGAGGTAAGCAGATGCCATTCTTCGCTTCTAAATAATAATAAATAAAATAAATGAATGCAGCTGTCAGAGGCAGGAAGTCAAAGCGCTGCTCCCGAGTTCAGGAGATGTCCTTGATCAGACTTTTTCTCTTAACTTGAAAGTTAGCAAAGTCGGTGCTGCTCCCCTTTGCTTTGTGAGTGTGCTTTGGTGCTTGTGGTGTCCCCACAACAGCTGGCAGGAGATAGTGGTTTTTTTTTTTTTTTCCCAAAAAAAAAAAAAAGCAGCAATATAGGTGAAGGGGAAGTGTCCCTCTCTGGGAGATGCTGGAGGCTTCCTTGCTAAATTCTCCTTTTTTAAAGTTCTTGTTCATAATATTAAAAACTTTCATTCTTCCTTTTGTCCATTAAATATTATTCTGTAACACTGTCCCTGAAGTCTGATAATAGGTGTGTGATTTCTTCGTTGGATCCCTGCCCAAAAAAGAATGAAACACCTGAAGCTGACTCTGGACTTGCAATGAAAAAAAAGGAGAAAAAGGCAGCACTTCAGGCGTGACTGAAGGTCAGCCAAAGGACTCCGATTGTGTTTGTGCAGTACACTTCTTGCGTGTTCCAATCTTAAAGATGAGCTGGCAACAGCTGCTGAGGAGCCTGGCATCTATCTGATCTCCCTAAAACAAGCCCTCAGAAGGACACAGGCCAGAGGTAAAGTCTTTTTTTACAGACAAGCTTCCCTTTTGTTTGCCTTAGCTCTTGCAGCAAGCTGGGGTGCAGAGGAATGAGGTAGGACAAGTGGTTCTTTATTTTACTTTTATTTTAGTTTTTTTATTTTTATTTCTTAGAGGTCACTCACCCCCACCTCTAATGACTTCTATTAAGAAGAAAAGGAGAGTAATTTTAGTGGGTGACTCGCTTCTAAGGGGAACGGAAGGACCCATTTGTAGACCAGACCCATTCCACAGGGAGGTCTGCTGCCTCCTTGGGGCTCGGGTTAGAGACATTAAAAGGAAAGTCACTGCTCTGGTGCAGCCCTCTGATTATTACCCATTGTCAGTTATTCAGGCAGGGAATGATGGGGTTGCACAGAGAAGTCTAAAGGCACTCAAAAAGGACTTCAAGGCGCTGGGGCTACTAGTCAAAGTCTTGGGTGCTCAGGTGGTGTTTTCATCAATCCCTCAAGTGGAAGAGAAAAACACTAAAAGTGGATGGAAAACATATCTGATTAACACATGGCTCAGAGACTGGTGCCACTCTTGGAATTTTGGGTTCTTTAATCATGGGGAAGTTTATATGGCACCTGGTCTGCTGGCAAAAGACAGAGCACACCTGTCTCCAAGCAGAAAAAGGATCCTCGCACAGGAGTTGGCGGGGCTCTTTGACAGGGCTTTAAACTGGCTTCGAAGGGGGAAGGGGATAAATCCAGGCTCACGAGAGATGCACCTAAGGACAGCCTTCAGTCTACTGTCCTACTTGAGGTGGACAAGGATAACAGAGGGCTCACTAACAAGTTAGTAACCACAGTAGTGGCTGGGAATGGTCAGATAGCAAGAGTGAAAACTGGTGGGTTAACTCCCTCTCTGAAATGCTTATGTATCAATGCATGGAGTATGGGGAATAAGCAGGAGGAGTTGGAGGTCTGCACTAGGGTGCATGACTATGATATAATTGCAATCACTGAAACACGGTGGGACAGCTCCCATGACTGGAACGTTGTCATGGATGGCTACACACTGTTTAGGAAAGACAGACCAACAAGGCGAGGTGGTGATGTTGCTCTTCATGTGTGAGAGCAACTGAAATGTATTGAGTTCTATCCAATGGGGGGAGGAGGAACACGTTGAAAGCTTGTGGGTAAGAATTATGGGACATGCAAAGGGGGGTGAAACTGTTCATGGAGTCTACTATAGACCACTGATGTTGATGAGGCCTTCTACAGACAACCAGAGGTAGCCTCTAGAACACACTGCTTGGTACTCATGGGTAACTTCAATCATCCTGACATTTGTTGGGAAGCAAACACATCTAGGCATGTTCAGTCAAAAAGGCTCTTGCAGTACATCAATTATAACCTCTTAATGCAGGTAGTGGAGGAACCGGCAAGAAGAGGCAAGCTGCTGGACCTTGTATTAACGAATAAAGGAGGACTGGTTGGGGACATTAAGTTTGGGAACAACCTTGGCGACAGTGACCATGACATGGTGGAGTTTAGTATTTTACAAGGTAGAAGCAGGGCAATAAGGACTACAACCCTGTACTTCCGCAGGGCTAACTCTGCACTCTTCAAAGACCTGCTTGCAGGAATCCCATGGGCTAAGACTCTGGAGGGTAAAGGGGCCCAAGAAAGCTGGTCAGTTTTCAAATACCACTTCCTCTGAGCCCAAGACAGGTGTGTTCCCTTGAGTAAAAGAATCAGGTAGATGAGCTAAGAGACCTGCATGGATGAGCAGGGAGCTTCTAAAGGAAATCTCATGGAAGAAAGAAGTGTACAGCTCATGTAAGAAGAGTATTGTCACTGGGGAGAAATATAGGAGGATAGTCAGGATGTGTAGGAAGGCAGTAAGGAATGCCAA
>NW_008600560.1:0-926 GCF_000691845.1 Merops nubicus
TGCGCCCGGCCTCGGCGGAGGCCTGATGGTCGGGTCCCTCTCTCCGCTCCCAGGATGCGCATTGTGGACGATGACGTCGACTGGAACAGTCTGGCCGCCGTGCACGAGAAGGACGAGGAGGAGGAGGATGAAGCAGACATGCCTGTGGTGAGTGAGCAGGGAACTGCAGCAGACCCAGTTCCCTAGACTCAATCTGCTCTCGCAGCAACATTCAGGAAGCACTTGCCAAACCCTTTTTCACTGCCACCTATTTTGGGAGATTCTGCAGCGGGGATGGGGCAGGTTTCCTGGTCAGGTCACCCACCTGCAGACGAAAGTTGCCTGTTTTTTGCCTGTTCTTTGAGCTCTCCAAAAGCCACATGAGGCCCTTCAGAAGGGGATTGTGTGAGTGCCGGAGCCTGCCAGCTGCTGCAGCACCATCTGCAGCAAGTCTGGGCACCAAGGAGAGAAAAATAAAAAATGAAGCTGAAGGCATTGGAAAGTTGTTTTGGGACCCAGCAGCAGGGACACGCAGCTACATGGTGGTCATGTGCAACCTGCCTGTCAGTGCAGTCCTGTTTAATTGCTGGTGTTACAGGGTAAAGATCTGCTTTTTCTTTTGGTGGAAAGCCACCTTGCTCACTTTGGTGCTTTGTTGTCAGGTGGCAGAGTTTATTGATGAGCGACCAGATGAAGTGAAGCTCATGGAGGAATTCCGGACAAATTCTAAATGGAAGCTTTTAGGAGGTGAGGCAAGAGCTTTCCCCAGTCTCTCCCTGAATCTTTAATCGCTCTAAATGAGGATACTACAACTTGGAAACAATATTAGATAAAGAAAAAAATAAGTCCTTGAAATGTTGAGGAGGTCACAAACTGTGGAGAACCCTAATGATGGTGGTTTTCTGGTTTTTATTTTAGACCAGAACGAAGACTCGCAGAGTTCGGAT
>NW_008600560.1:958-1302 GCF_000691845.1 Merops nubicus
ACTCGCAGAGTTCGGATGTTTCAGTCCCTGCCAAAGGTGCCGTGAGGTATGGGGCACCCACCACATCCTGCTGGCTTTACAGATCCCACCTGGCTTTTGTTTCCTCTCTGGAGACATCAAACCAACTAAATCTTCACTCCCCCCATCTCCTGTCCCAGGCGGCAGCGCCACGACTCCCCGGAGAGCTTGCCCCCGCGGAGACTGCGCCAGGACTCCCCCGGCTCGTCCCCTCCCCGGCGAGACAGAAACCATTCCACCGACCTGTCCCCTCCCCGGCGGCAGCGCCACGACTCCCCCGACCTCTCACCACCCAGGAGGAAACAGAACAGCTTCCCAGACCCCTC
>NW_008600561.1:0-317 GCF_000691845.1 Merops nubicus
TAATAATAATAAAAAATTAAACATCTCCCGGGGGCTGGGGCCCCACGCAACAAAAATATTATATCTAAGAGAGAGAAGAAGAGAGAAGACAGAGTCAAGGCGGGCAAAGCTTGGTCACCAGGGAGGGACGGCGCGAGGCTGGGGACAGCGGAGCCACTGGGGGAGGGACGGAGCCGTTCACAGTTGGGTGGGGGTGGAACGAGCAGGATGGGACCTCACCCAACGTCATGGGTGCTGGAGAGGTCACCTAGAGGCCCAGCGGGGCCGGGACCTCCGAAGGGGATGGAGGGGAACCGCGGAGAACGGGGCAGGGGGTG
>NW_008600561.1:347-946 GCF_000691845.1 Merops nubicus
ATGGAGGTTTGGCAGGGGCACCTCCGAGGTGGTGGAGGTGCTGTAAGGACCTCCACGGGGTGGTGGAGATGCAGCATGGGTATCTCCAAGGTGGTGGAGATGCTGCAAAGGACCCCCCAACAGGCGATGGGGACACGGCAGAGACATCTCCAAGGTGGTGGAGAAGCTGCAAAGACCTCCCATGGGGCAACAGGGACACAGCAGAGACATCTCCAGGGTGATGGAGATGCTACAAGGACCCCATGGGACGGTGCAGCTGTGACACAGATACCTCTAAGGTGATGAAAGTGCCACAGGGACTCTCCAAGGGAGATGGAGATGTGGCATTGACACCTCTAGGGTGGGGGAGATGCCACGTGGACCCCGCTCTGGGGTGATGGAGATGACACAGACATCTCCAGTGTAACAAAAATGACTTTCCCAGGGCGAGGGAGACAGCACAGACATCTCCACAGGGATGGAGATGGCCCAGGGACCCCTCCCAGGACAACAGAGATCAGGCACAGACTCCTCGAGGGCGTCGTGAGTGCCACAGGAACCTTCCCAGGGCAATGGAGATGGGGCGTGGACATCTCCAAAGTGAAGGAGATGCCCCAGGA
>NW_008600561.1:969-1640 GCF_000691845.1 Merops nubicus
ATGATGGGGATCAGGGACGGACACCTCTAAGGTGATGGAAACACCCCAGGGGACGTTCCCCAGGTGGGTGGAAATGGGGCGTGGACGTCTCCAAAGTGAAGGAGATGTTGGATGAATCCCCGTGGGATGATGGGGATCGGGGACAGACACCTCTAAAGTGATGCAGGCAACAAAGGGACCTTCCCAGGCGGGTGGAAGTTGAGCAGAAACATCTCCAAAGGGAAGGAGATGCTGCAGGAAGCCCCATGGGATGATGGGGACTGGGGACAGACCCCTCTGAGGTGCTGGAGACACCACAACAACCTTCCCCGGGTGGTGGAAACCAAGGCAGGAACATCTCCAAAGGAGGGAGATGCTGCAGGAAGCCCCACGAGATGCTGGGGACTGGGGCCAAAACGCCTCTAAAGCGGCCAGGACCCCTCAGGAACCCAACGGAGACCCATCACAGACCCCTCCAAAACACCGGCCCCGCGGCCGACCCCCCCCTCAACAAACATCCAGGCACCAAAAAGCTGCTCTTGAACCTCACCCCGACACCCCCACCGGTGTCAAAAGGCCCAAAAAAAAAAAATCCCAATCAAAAAAAACCAGAGGCGTGGGGGGAAGGAACCCAAAAAAAAACCCACCAAAAAGAAAAAGCCCAAAACCCCCACTAAAAATTCCACCACCCG
>NW_008600562.1:0-266 GCF_000691845.1 Merops nubicus
GGCCTGGCAGTGCTACCTGCCAGCAGGCATGGCCCCCGGATCTCCAGGTGGAAGCTGAACTCATACTCAAAGGGGTTGGTGGGCTCCTTCTCCAGCAGCTGAGCCAGGCAGAACCTGCTCCCATGCTCTGGGCTCCCCGATCCGCAGCAGCGCCTGTCCCTGCCGGAGAGATCAACCCCAGTCGATGCTCTGCACAGGTTGTATCCCCCCAGGAACTGCAGATCTGCTGGAGGCAAAGCCTGCAGCAGCTCTCCAGCCTCCCACAG
>NW_008600562.1:387-7219 GCF_000691845.1 Merops nubicus
GCTGCTGGTGTTCTCCAGGCTGGGCTGGGGGACCCTGGGGACACACACTGCTGGCAGGAGGACCCTCACAGCCCCACTGGGCAATGTTTGAAGCTCAGAGGAGGTGCTGATGAAGATGGAGACGCTTTCCAGGGGAGGAATGATGCCCAGGTTAGCCACAAAAGCAATCCTCTCCAAGTCCTCATCCATCACGATCCTTCCTGCACAGAGAGAGGGACAGACCAGGGAGACGTGGTGTCACAACCGTGGAAAACACTCCTCCCCTGGCCTCCTGAGACCACCCCAGCCCTGGATCAAAAACTCAGCCCAGCCCTCACTGCACCCATCAGCATTCCACTGAGGAGACCAGCCCTGCAGCTGGCCACAGCCAATGCTCCCCAAAACAGACGAGAGCACCACGTTTGGCAGACGCCGCGGGGACACGAGCCCCACGAGCCAAGGCTCAGCCTTTTAAACTGACCCTTCTCCACGTCAGGGCACCGTGCCAGCCCCTGCCACCTCCCCACACCCTAAGCCCCCCCCGAGCCCCTCACCACCTCTGTCCTGAGCTCGTCCATCGGGGAGGCTGCAGCGCTCCCCAAAACAGACGAGAGCACCACGTTTGGCAGACGCCGCGGGGACACGAGCCCCACGAGCCAAGGCTCAGCCTTTTAAACTGACCCTTCTCCACGTCAGGGCACCGTGCCAGCCCCTGCCACCTCCCCACACCCTAAGCCCCCCCCGAGCCCCTCACCACCTCTGTCCTGAGCTCGTCCATCGGGGAGGCTGCAGCCCTCGAGGTCCGTGTCCTCCATCCTGGCCTTGTCCCTGATCTGCACGGCCAGGGCACGCCGGGCCACGGCCGCCTCGAAGCCCACCACGGTGCTGCCCTCCTCCAAGGGGTAGACAAAGAGACCTGCCAGCCAGGAGGGTTGTTAGCAACACCAAGGCCCTTGTCTGGACCCAGGACTGCAGCAGGGCAGCTGCCTCTTGGCACTTCCCTGCATGCTCCTGGGGGTCTTCATGCTTATCAGATTGTAGCCTTGGACCACTGACAGGACAACTGGGGGCACAATACACTTGGTTACTCTTCCCACAAGTATCTAAAGGTTGAAGGCATGCACAGAAACCCAGTGCTGTGGTATCCCAGGCTCTAAAGCTCCACAGCTTGAGGACTTGGTTTAATTTGGGGCATCACAGAATAAGAAAGACCTTGAGGGGCTGGAGTGGGTCCAGAGAAGGGCAATGGAGCTGGGGAGGGGTCTGGGGAACATGGCTGGTGAGGAGCAGCTGAGGGACCTGGGGGGAGTTTAGTCTGGAGAAGAGGAGGCTGAGGAGAGAACTTCTGGCTCTCTACAGCTCCCTGAGAGGAGGTTGTGAGGTGGGGGTTGGTCTCTTCTCCCAAGTAACCAATAATAGGATGAGAGAAAATGGGTTTAAGTTGCACCAGTGGAGGGTTTGGCTGGATCTTAGGCAGAATTTCTTTCCTGACAGTGGTGAGGGATTGGCCCAGGCTGCCCAGGGAGGTGCTGGAGTCCCCAGCCCTGGAGTGGCTCAAAAGCCATGTAGATGTGGCACTCAGGAACACGGTTTGATGTTCATGGCAGTGTTGGGTTGATGGTTGGACTTGATGATCTTAGAGCTCTTTTCCAGCCTTCATGATCCTCTGACACATACCTTCAAGAGGCTGTGCCCCGGGGTTGCGGTAGGTGAGCAGGGCTGTGATCCCACAGGCGTAGCCACGGACACAGGAGGTCACCTCAGAGGCAGTGAGGGGCAGGGCCACACGGGTCACCCTGTCCAGCAGCCCTGGCATCATCCTGGGGCCTGCGGGGCCACCCACGCCGAGCTGGAGAGAGGAGGAAGAGCAGCAGGGAATGAGGAGCCCTTGGTGTCCCCACCACCTCGTGTGGAGTTCTGCAGCCATGAGGACAGGGAGGTGACAGGAGGAGGCCTGGGCTGGACACTCTGCTGGTGGAGGTGGGGATGGAGACAGGAGCTTGGTAGGAAGAGGTGAGGGAAGCGCTCGCCCCAGGTCCCCAGGGGTGCAAGGAGAGACCCAGAGGTCTGCAGTGGTGGGTCACAGAGTCAGAGAGTGGTTTGGGTGGGGAGGGATCTTTCAAGGCCATCTGGTGCCACCTCCCTGCAGGGACAGGGACATCTGCAGCTAGAGCAGGGTGCTCAGAGCTTGTTCCAACCTCCCCTGGGATGGTTCCAGGGATGGGGCAGCGACCACCTCTCTGGGCAGCCTGGGCCAGGGGCTCACCACACTCAGCATCAAACATTTCTTCTTTCTCTCTAGTATGAACCTCTTCTCTTTAATCATCTCACCAGCTCCCACACCCACCCACTGCTCCAGCCTGGGCAGAACAGGTTAGGGGCTTTTTTTTCCCCTCCTGCTCCTTATAATCCTCCAAACTGACAAGTTCCCCCAGGATGAGACTATGAGCCAGAGAGTTTTCCTTCATCCTGCGGGGAGGAAGAGTGTGCAGGCAGGGCCAGGCACCCTCCCTGCCCTTCCCCACCCTTGCCCACCCTCATCCTGGCTGCATTTCGGGAGGTGCCAGGGCTCTGCTGCCCTGCCCCTCCAGCTCCTTCCTGCAGAGGCTGACTCATCCCTCCGCTCTGCTCAGCGGAGACATTCAGATGCAAAGCGGCCACTTCTGCCAATGACATCTCAACTCTTTTCCCCCCCCCCGAGCAGGTTTTCCTCCGTTCCAGCTCATCTCCCCCAAGACGGAGGGTTTCAAAGGACACCTTTCAGGTAGCTCTCGGGCCACCTCCAGCTCCCCCGGGGCATGGGGAGAAGTTGCTAGGCAGCAGTTCTTCCCTGGCTGGCTCTGCCACGCTTTTGGAGATGATTTACAAGCTCCAGGAGGAGCCAGCAGCAGTGGAACACATCGAGTTTCTCATGTCCTAGCAGCCCTGCCTTATTAAAACCACCTTTATATGCAAAGGCCACGGAAGAGGTGAGCAGCAAACATCAAGGCCGTGAGCTCACCAAGGAAAGCTGCATTAAAAGAGGAAAAATGAGAGCTGGGAGAGAGCAGCCAAGGCTCCTGAGCAAATAAAACAGCAGCAGAGAAGAGGACAGAAGGTGATAACCTCAAGGCACACTCCTGAATCCCAAAAAAAAACCACCTTGACCATTCCCTGTTTAATCCTCATCTCTTCCACCACCGAGGTTGTTGCCACCAGGAGCAGCCCATGGAGGGTGGGGGATGCAGGACTGTGGCCAGGTGGTGTCCCCAGGTCCTCTCCAGGAGCCCGGGGGGGATCCAGGATGCTCCAAGCCACGCTCACAGGGCTGGTAAAGTCAGAAGCTGGGGAGAGCTCACCCACTGCAGGGAGAGGGAAGGAAGGGGGAGAAGTGGCAGAGGCCATCAGGAGATCGGGAAGTGATCAAAAGCCAGTTGAGGGAGGGAGGAGGGGGGATAATTTTGCCTTAGGGAAGGAAGCAAGGAAGAAATCAGGAGGGGAAGATGCTCTCTGCCAGCGACACACGCCAGGAATTCACTGCGGGGCTCCAGAGGGGTGAGCTCAGGCTCCAGGAGCCCCCCTGCAGCCTGGCAGCCCTGCGGGGGGGCCACGGTTGGGACCCCAGCCCCGGGTCTCTCCTGCACCCCTGGGACCTGCTCTGTGGGGCTGGGATGGTGTCACCACAGGGATCGTGTCACCAACGCCATCCAGTGACAGCAGCGAGGAAAGGGGAGAGTGGGGCTGCTGGGAGGGGGGGGAGCAGGGGCAGAGCTGCCACCTCCCTCCTGGACCCCCCCCAGGAGCTCACCACCCCCTCTCCTGGCTGCTCCCCACCCTGCCTTTGCTGCTCCAGGACCTCCATGCAGGTGCTGGACCCTGGGAAGAGGAGCTGGCAGGAGTTTACATCCTAGAAATGTGAATTCCAGCATCCCTGGAGCCCCCCAGACCCCAGTACACCCCACAGCTCCGGCCAGGCCCCTCCTGACCCACAGCCTCAGGCTGCCTTGGGCATCCCAGGAGGAGAAAGGGAAATTCCAGCAGGGAATCCCTTCAGGCAGCCTGCTGCACCACCAAACCAGCCCCAAAATCTGCAATCCCAGCAGCTGGGGAGCAGATCAGGGCTGGGGACCGGAAGAGGCTGTGGGGTAGGCTGCAGACATGGCTTCTGTGCTGAGTGCTACACTCTACTGTGGCTTTCCATTTTCCAGAGCTCCCACCCACCCAGAGCTCACTCCAGCTGCCTGTCCCCACGCACGGGTGAGGCCCGGGGCTGGGATTTTCAAGGATGGGGTTGGAAAAGGTGTTTCTATGCCTGAAAAAGGGAGGTGATGCCTGGACAGCTGCTCCCAGCTGCCTGGGCGCCCATCTGCACTGATATGGCCTTAAAAAATCTGGCTTTTGAGGCTGTGTAGTAAAGATAGAGGCAGCAAAATGCTCTTTTAAGGTGTATTTTCAGGTGTTGAACAGAAGAACAGAGCAAACTGAGCACACAGCCTGGCTTCCACGCTCCCAGCAGCAGGTTGGGGGCCCAGCAGTGCCACCACCCCCCAGCCCCAGGCCAGTAACAGGCCAGGAAGAGCCAAACCAGCACCTGTGGCTCATCCCCAGATGTCCAGGGGCTGCTTTTGCCCCCTCAGATACCAATGCAGCCACGTGAAGCCCAGCCCTGGTGCCACAGGTTGGGATGGGCACCTTTTTGGGCTGCTGGATCACCTCACTGCCCTGCTGGAAGCTCTTAGAAGCCCCAGGCGGGTTCCTCTTGGAGATCTCACCCTCCAGGGTGAGGCCAGACCTGGTTCGTGTCCACAGTGCTCCGAGGGAGGCTGTTTTTCTGCGGCTGGGTGAAATTTTTCCTCCTGCTCCGTCTGTCTCGACCAACACTGACATCCAGTGGCTTTCGGGGCGATTACAGCCCGTCTGTCTGGCGGGGGACAGCCCTGGATGGACCCCACGGGGAACCAAACCCCCACCCGTTTGAAAAACCAAGGCAGAAGGTTCCCAAATTTCTGGGGCTCTCAAGCAGAGCCACGCTTGGGTGTTTCCCCTGGCTCGGGGAGCAGCCGTGGGACCCCTGAGTTCATCTTATCAGCTGCAGGTCATGCCTAAAGACCTGCAGGACCCCTCTAGGTGAATTCTCCCCAAAATCACAAGGCTCAGAGCTGGCCAGGGGACTGAGATCACCCCCTAAAAACATTCCTAGGGAGCAACAGGAGTAAAAAGGGGCCAAAATGGCACACGCAGCACCCTCCTGTGGGAGCCCCTGCATGGGGCAGGGGGAGGTTTTGGGGGTCGATGGCAGCAGCTCGTGGAACAGACACAGATCCTGGCAGGAAACCTCCAGGAGCTGTTCTACCTGCAAGTGTGGAGTGTCCAACCTGCCTGGACAACCAGCCAAACACCCTCTGGGCTTCACCCCAGCTCTGGGGACGGGTGACAAGGTGACACCCCACCACCGAGGCCCCACGGCACACCCCAAGGCCTGGGGGAAGGTGGGGGGGAGGATGCTGCTCCTGCCAGCCCCCTGCCAAGAGGGGCACCCCCAGTGACAGCAACCCCCCTTCCCGGGGCTGAGATGGGATGGACCTACCTGGGGGTCAATGCTACCCGAGCTGTGGGTCAGTCCTGCCCCTGGCAGGGCCCTGGGGCCACCAGCCCTGCCCCAGAGCTGAGTCTGGAGGCCCGTGGCTCATTTTTGGAGCCATCAATCACGTCCCTGTGCAGACAGCACGGCTGGTCCAGGGTTTAGTTAACCCCTGCCTCGCCGGGCTGGGCTGGTGCTGGAAGATCTCAGGGCCAAGCTGCAGGGGCAGATTTCATCCCAGACAACCCTAAAACTGCCAGTCCTGTGCACGGGATGTATCCAGAGCCCAGGAGACATCTCCTTCTCCATCCAGTCCTGCTCTGCACTGCCTCAACCAAGCGTGGCAAATACAAGCCAAGTTCTTGGTGCTTGGAACCCTTATGAGGGGGATCAGAGCCCCCCCTGCCTCACCCCACCAAGGTCAGTCCTCTCCTCCCCTAGACCAGCGTGTCCACAGCTGGGATATCCCACCTGGCTGCCCAGGAGAGCCAAAACCTGCCATCCCCTGGCCCCTCCAGCATCATCCCTCCCCCCTCCAGCCTCCTTTGCTTCTCCCTGTCCCGACTGCAGGAAGGTGGAGACAGCCCTTGGTAACGTCGGTACAATTTTAGGGAGGGGAAGGGATGCTCAGGGGCTCAGCATCCAGCTGGGAAAAGGCAAGGCAGGGAAGCAGCAGCTTTGCAAAGTGTGGGCTTGTGCCTGCAGAAATATTATGACAGGGATCTCTTCCCAGGGAGGCTTTGTGCCGAGATTGTGCACAGCCTCGGGAAGGAACAGCCCTGGGAAGGAACAGCCCTAGGAAGGAACAGCCTCGGGAAGGAACAGCTCACACTCACACACACACACACACCCCTGCAGAGCACACAGCCCAGCCTGCTAAAAAGGTGCAGGAGCAACTGGAGAGCAGCCACTGCTTTTCTTACCTTTCCTGGAAGAAGAGAGAGGAGAAGGAGGAGGAGGAAGGGGATGGGGGGGTTGTGGAGGAACTTCACCCACTCCTACCAGCCCCTGCAGCTGGGTTTTTGGGGGCAGGAAGGGCAGAAGAAATCCCGAAGGCAACAGGCACGGCTTCAGACTGCTTTTGTCTCTCTGAAAGACACCGAGAGACGGAGATAAGGAGAGAGAGAGAGGAGGAAGAGAGCAAGCGCCGGGGCTTGGGGTGGGGGGAGCGCTGCTCCGCAGCCACCTCGGCAACCTGTGGCACTCGCCCTCCCCGGAGCCTCCCCTGGGCTGCCCCTCGCCGGGCAGCGACGGCTGGTGGGACATTTATTTCGGCAGGGGGGGGAACACAAG
>NW_008600562.1:7278-11092 GCF_000691845.1 Merops nubicus
CCCTTGCCAATCGCCGGCTCCCGCAGCCTCCTCCCCTCCTGCTGCGGGGGGCTGCAGGGGAAGGGTGAAGCCCACCCGGGCGCAGGAGATGCCCTGGAGTTGGTGGGTAAAGGAGGGTGCAAACTCCCCTCACCCATCGTCAGGACTCGGGGTGAGATTTTTCCACAGAAGCTGCTGTGAAGGAAAAAGAAAAGAACAGTTTTTCTCCATCACCTTTCAGTTCTGCCCTCCCTTTGCTCTTTGAAAAGCAGCAAAGCACCCTAAAGACCCCCAAAAGCAGGATGTGTCAGCCCTCCATGGTCTCTTCGACAGCCCTAGGCCAGGTCTCCCCTCCTTGCTGTTGTCCCCAACCCCACCTCTGCTCATCCACCCCTTCCTCCCCAAAGACTGTGGCCCTCCCCAGGGGTCCTGACCCAAGCAGGACGTGCAGGGGTGGCACAAAGGTCCCTGCCCCAAGCAGCTTAAACACAGTGAAAAAAAACTGGAGATGAAAGGGGAAACTGAGGCAGCAGGAGCAGAACCAGCTCAGCCACTGTCTCCAGGAACCTGGAGCATTTTCATAGAATCATAGAATCCTTTAGGTTGGAAGGGACCTTTAAGATCATCAAGTCCAACCCTTGAGCCATTAGGGCTCTAAAGTCCTCTGCTAAAACAGATCAGAATCTGTCAGGGTTGGAAGGGACCACAAGGATCCCCCAGTTCCAACCCCTCTGCCATGAGCAGGGACACCTCCCACTAGATCAGGCTGCCCAGAGCCTCCTCCAGCCTGGCCTTAAAGACCCCCAGGGATGGGGCCTCAACCCCCTCCCTGGGCAACCCATGCCAGGGTCTCACCACTCTCCTGGGGAAGAACTTCTTCCTCACATCCAGCCTGAATCTGCCCACTGCCAGCTTTGCCCCATTCCCCCCAGTCCTGTCTTTACCCAACATCCTAAAAAGCCCCTCCCCAGCTTTCTTGTAGCCCCTCTAAGATCCTGGAAGGCCACAATAAGGTCACCTCGGAGCCTTCTCTCCTCCAGACTGAACAGCCCCAACTCTCTCAGTCTGTCCTACTTTACATGCGAGAAGGTGAAAAAAGGGCAGGTGAGGTGTCCTGGTTTGCCTAGGATAGAGTTGATTTTCATGACACAGAAAGATCATTGCCCATATTACCCTGTTACCAGCTGACTCACATGTTTCCAGTATTTCACTAGACATCTTGTCCTGGGGACTCCAGAACTGGATGCAGTGCTCCAGGGGGGGTCTCACCAGAGCAGTTTCCTTCTCCCCCTCGTCTGTGTGGTAGGAGGGTGACCCCAATTTATAGTGTTCCTAATAAACCCTCTCCTCCTCACCAAGAAGAACGTGCTTCAGGGGAAAATGCAACTGACCTAAGCCCTCAAGCTTGAGAATTTATGGCTCTTGCTAGACAAATAATTCAGCCACTGAGAAGCCCACGTCCCCTGTTCCCAGAGCCTGTTCAAATGTTTGTTTGTTGGGGCTTTTGGCTCCTACAAAGAAAATACCATATGCCAGGAGAAATCCTGGGATGCAGACCAACAAATCTGGTGGCTGGGGGGTGTTTATTGATCAAACAGAGCAGGAGCCAGCAGGGAGGCCGAGGCAGAGCCAAGGCCTTGGGAGAGCAGCAGTGGAGCTGGTTTAGGGGCAATATTGAGCCCTGAGGGCATCGAAGTGCTGCCAGTGGAGCAGCTCACAGGGGCCTTCACCTGATGCTCGCTCCTCCTCATCCTCTCCTGGTCAACCACGCCCAGAAAACCAGAATCAGACAGGCTGCAGCAGTGGTGTACATGAGACAAAATTTGGGGGAGGATAAGCTAAAAATAGACTCTGAGCTCACCAGAAGTGTCACTTGGTAGCATGTGGCTCACCCAGGGTGGGACAGGTAATAACCAGGCTGGGCAGAAGCTCAGGGGAGTATTTCCAGTCCTACCTCATGCCTGGGACCAGCCCAGGTGAGTTGTGGGAGCAGCTCAAGGGCATCCAGTGGCCAGGCACTAGCTCCCTGCCTCCTGATCTGCTCATCACTCAGCTCACACTCCAGGGACTGAGAGAGACAGGAGGTTTGGGCATGGTATGAAAAAGAAAAAAGGTCAGAAAAAAAACCCCAACCTTAAACCCAGTCTCCTGCTAGATGGGGAGCAATGAGTGCTCCTCACAGTCTCCAGGTATGTAAATGCAGCTCTCCTCATCCTGGAATGCTCTGGGAAAAAAAATACATCAACCTTTTGGTGGGTGGTGATGACAGAAAGGGATAACACAGGGTGAGGTGGGGACTGTGACCTCCTCCCTGGCCTGTCTGGGCACTATGGGCCACGGTGAATTCCAAAAAAAACTCCTCAGTGCAACATCTGCCCTCCCCAGATCCCTGGTTCTGGCACAGCCAAAGTCTGCTGAGGAGGGGGATTGATTTAATGTTAATCTGAATATTCATTTCACATTTAAAAGGAGAAATACATCATTATATGACAGCAGAATCCCCTACAAAACCAAGGGCCCTGTATGGGTGGCTGAGCACACATCAGGAGCCCAACCCTGCCCCAGGCTGGCAGAGAAAGGGCACAGAATCAAGGAGGGGTTGGATTTTAGGAACATTTCAAAGTCATCTATTCCAACCCCCCTGCAGGGACAGGGACATCTGCAGCTAGAGCAGGGTGCTCAGAGCTTGTTCCAACCTCCCCTGGGATGGTTCCAGGGATGGGGCAGCGACCACCTCTCTGGGCAGCCTGGGCCAGGGGCTCAACACCCTCAGGGTCAAAATTTTCTGCCCCAGCCCAACTCTCTCCTGCTGGGCTCCCAGCAGAGGGGTTCCCCCCTCGGGGCATTGCTGGGGCTCCTCTGGCCCCACTCCAGCAGCTCCCTGGCTCTGCTGTGCTGAGGACTCCCAGTTACATCTCTTTCCTGGAGGTGCCTGTCTCTGTGGGAAAAGATCTCACAGGGAAGCACGAGCCCCTCTGGAGCTTGTCAGCCTCTGGGACCCCCCAAATTCCTTTTGATTTCTACCCTAATGAATTAGCTGCTCTCTCAGGCTCTCCTTGGGCCTCCTGCTCTGCTCCCGTTGACAATCTGAGAGGGACACGGGGCTCTCACCTCCCCAGAGGAAACCCAACGGGTGCACCAGAAAACAGGAGTTCAGAACCATGGGGTTTAGCTGGAAGGGAGAAAAGAAACCACAGAGGGTTTTTGTAGAGCAATAGCCAAGGGCCTGGCCCTGCCTGGGCTAAGGCACCAACACCAGCAAAATCACACAGGGTTTGGCCAAGGTTTCTCGTGCACAGAAAGGAGCCACAGCTCAGAGGGGAAGTTTCAGGCTGTGGGAGTGAATGATGTGACCCAAACTTCATTGGAAGGGGGAAATGAAGATGAGGACGTAGCCATCACCTTGGGAGTGTCTGGCTGCTGCCCAAGGGCTTGGCCATATTACTTGTTCTGCCACATATAATAAAAACACCAATTAAAACCCTCCTCGAGAGCTGCTCGTCCTCTGAAGGAAGCACAAACACTGCACAGGGAACTGCAGCCTGGCAAGGAAACCCCTCAGGCTCTTCCCACTCTTCTTTCTGCTTTCCCTTTCCCCTCATCTTCATTCCAGGAGCTTCACAGAACAGGTTTGATGCTGGGGCTCAGCCAGCTCCTGCCCTGTGGCGAGAGATGGGACACAAATGGCTTTTCTGTGTTCCTGCCCCTTCCACAGCTCCACAGCCTCACCCCCCTGCCAGACAGGGCTGCTGCCCCCCCAAACACCACCCCCCAGCCCCAGCTCCCACAGGGGCTCCACTACCTGGGAAACCCAAACCCTGTCCCACATCCTGCA
>NW_008600563.1:0-3792 GCF_000691845.1 Merops nubicus
AGCTGCTCCAGCCCCTTCCTCACCCCCCCAGCCCCTTGCTGGACTCTCTCCAGTACGTCCCTGTCTCTGCTGTAGTGGGGAGCCCAGCACTGCCCCCAGCACTGCAGGGGTGGCCTCGCTGGTGCTGAGCAGAGGGGGATCACCTCCCTCCTCCTGCTGTGACCCTCCTGGCACAGCCCAGACACCATCCTGGGGGCTGCTCTTCTCCGTGCTCCGCTGTGGCCTCTTGCATGCAGCGTGTCCCTCGTTGTTCCAAGCACTGGATCGATCGTTCCCTGGCTTTGCTGTGGCTGGAGGGGCTGTGGGGCAGGTGGGCACTTCCACCTATGGACTCACACATGATGAATGTGATTGCAGAGCTGCTTCGTGCTGGAGCAGAGCAGCCTGAGGAGGAGGGTGCCTCAGGAGGAAAGTTGTCTTGAAAAGTTCCTCTCTCCAGGCAGCGTGTTGTGCTGGGCTCTGGAGGGACCACAGGTCAGCGTGTGTGCGTGGCCAGGTCCTAGGGTGGCTTTTCTCCTCTCTTGCTTCTCCTGAGTGGGAAGCTGAGGTTCTTGTCTGTCCTTCAGCAGAAGGCAGAAGAGAGGATGGGGTGTGCAGAGTTCTAGGTCCCCGTGGGCCTGAAGGACCCACTGCGTGGCAGGCTTGTTGAGGAGTGGGGCTGACCCTCTGTAAGACATACTGAGATACACTCAATACCAGGAAAACCAGAGGACTTGGGACCTTGCTGTTAAATCTGAGACAGCTTTCACCTCTGCAGTCTCTTGCTGTTTTAGAACCTGGATGGTGGGGTTTTTGGAAGCTGCAAAGTGTTGGTTTAATTCTGGGCCTGTTGGGGCGAGCGCAGTTTGATCAGACACCACTGGAGCACGTGTAGGCCAAAAGCTTTATAAGATCCCATCTAAATAAAAAATTTAGAAAATAATTTTGTTTTGTTCATCAAATTCATGTTCATCATGTAGAGCAGGGACTGGAAAGGGAACGTGCTGCTCACTGTGGGGCTGATTTGCAGGAAGCATGTTTTCCATCCTGGGAGGTTGTCAAGCCCAGACTGGATACAGCCCTGAACCACCTGGTCTGACCCTGCTGTGAGTGGGAGATTGGACTAGAGACCTCCTGAGAATCCACCCAGCCTGAATTCTCCTGTGATCCTTAAGAAGTTACGCCAGGGTTTGCAGGAGCCCCCTGGAAGCCATCTCTGGGGTGGTGCCTGTTGGGCTCTGACTCCCCGCACTGAAGCAGCCGGGGTTGTTTCAGCCATGGGGATCCTCTCCCTGACATCTGTCAGAGGTCCTGCTCTCAGGACGCAGGGTTGGCCAAGGGGGTGTGTGCCAGTGCCCTTTTCCTGCCGTGACAGAGATGCCAGGGGCAGATTGCAGCTGTGGTTGTGCTGCTTTACAGACATGCTTCCTGCTTCCTCCCCTCTTCCTCACATGCCCTGCGCTTTTCACAGCAGGTTGGGCTTCCAGGGGTTTTTCTGCCAGGGTTTTGAAAACTGAGCTGCAAACAGTGTCTCCAGGCCTGAGTCTCACCCCTCTGGGCTGGGGCTGGAGCTCTGCAGCCCGGGTGTTGTGTCATGCCTACACGTGTCCCACCAGCCAGGCTGCAGAGCGCTGGGGGGGTTCCGAGCAGTGCTCTGGGCTTGGGGCTCCTTGGAGGGGGATTATCTCGGGGTTATCCTGAGTTAGAAGTGTAACAGTGTGTGCTGTGGTTGACGTGAGCAGTGTTGGGGGTAAATTGTTGTCCAGCACTGTGACAAGGGGTGGCAGAGTCCTGGGAGTCGCTGGGTTTCAGCTGTGCCAACGGTGCACGTGCAAGTTCACAGCAGCAGTGTGCTCACTGCTCGTGGGTGGCCTTGGGACAGCTTTGAGCTCTTCTCCTTGCCCTGGATCTTAAAAGGGGAGGAACGTGGCTTGAGACCTCTACAAGCATAAGTTTTTGTGCTGTTGAGGACCTCAAAGCCTGTGCTCCCCTGCAGGGTGGAGCAGGGCACACGTTGTCTGCAGAGTTTGTGCTCCACGCGGGCTCAAAGGGCAAGAGCTGGGGTGAAGGGTTAGGGGAAAGGTTTCTGCCAACAAGAGGCTGCTGTGGCCAGAGGAGCTGGGGGAGGCACAGACACTGCTGCTGGGGGGCAGACGAGCCTCCCTCAAGCCCCTTGGAGGGCTCCTGGCCCTCTGAGCTGGGCTGCACAGCAGTGGTGCAGTGGGGGAACGTGCCCTTTGCTGCAGTGAGGCCTCGCCCGGGAGGCTGTTGGAGGAGGGGCTGTCTAGAGGTGAAGTCCTAAATCTCAGCTATTTAATTCGTCCTGTTTCAGGAGTAGCACCATGATCTATAATCCAAATTCATTCTGTTCACCCTGCACTCCTAAGACACAGCAGAACCAGTGTCTTCAGCATCCCAGGCAGCCCCACAAGGGTGTGGGGAGTGTTTGAGGTGTGACAGTGACTGCTGGTTGTTCCCTGTGCAATTGTTTGCTGTTGTGCTCACATCATACACTGCCCTACTGAGGTGAGTTTGAGCATCACCCAGCTTGGACACTGGATCTAGTTACTTCTCTCCCATGGCATCTCCCTTCCCAAGTTCTGTTTACATTAAATTTAAAAAGCCAACAGCTCACTCAGAATGAGAAGTTGTCCTTGAGACGTTTGGCCCAAGTGATGAATCAAGGATGAATGTTAGTTTTAAGTGCCTAAGAGAGCAGAGAGGTTCCCAGTGGCTGTTAGGAAGCATCAGGCCAGGTTTGCTGCCAAATTAGTTTTGGCTTTCAGTTGGGGTCAAGTGTCCAGCTGAGTTACTCGGCTCCTTCCACTCCCCTGACAGTAAACAGCACTTTCCTGATGTTGCAGATGATGATCCTGTTTTCCACATGGCTGTCATCTCCTTCAAGTTCAGGTTGTACTGAAACCAGCCAAGACATGAGCACAGTCTCCTGCTCAGCCCCACAGCAGCCATGCCAGCATCAAGTGGGTGTGGGAAGCAGAGTGGGTCCAAAATGCTTCCCTAGCCCAGTGTCTCCAGACTCAGACAGACTCTGGGACACCCAGGCCATCACTTTCAGCAGGCATGGCAAGGTCTGAGTGCCCTGAGTGCATCTGATGATCAGACTGCAACAGGAACTTCACTGTGTCACCCTGGTACCATCTGTGACCTTCTCTGCTGGGTTCACTGGGCCTTTAACATGTCTGGCAAGGATTTCTGGTGGGAGATGATGGGAAGGGAGGGACCACCCTGCACAATCTCTCCCTCCTTTGTCACGTTTGTCCTTATACTCAACACGATTCTTTTCTTGCTGTCTCCCAGTGTCTGGCTCTGTGCTCGGGCAAGGTGATGGAGAGCAGAGCAGAGATGGAGGTGGTGAGGAGCACGAAGGGCAGTGCCACTGGGGAGGTCAGTGTCCACGTGGTCACCACCGAGAGCACCGTGCAGAGCACCCACCTGCCAACGACTGCCTTCATCATACCAGGTATGCACAACTGTCCCCTCCGCCTGGAGCCTCCTCAGCCTGCTCCCTGCACGTTGATACCTCTCTCTTCTTGTGTGTCTGTGCCCCTCCCAAACGCTGGGAGGCAAAGCCACGCTGCTGGTGCCATCGTGGAGGGTTCTGTGTGACTGTCCCGCATCACTTGGATGATTTGTGGCTGATAAAACCTCTGGAGTTTGAACCCAAAGCCCTGATGTCTGGGGCCCTGTGCCAGTGCAGCACAGTGTGCTGGGTGCCTGCTCTGCAGGGATTGTGGTCTCCTGGGTTGCCACATTATCACTGAGTGTCTCAAGCTGAAGGGACTCATAAGGATC
>NW_008600564.1:0-14602 GCF_000691845.1 Merops nubicus
CTGAGAACCTTCTTCTCCTCCATGTGCAATGCCCTCTCCATATGCTGTGCCCTCTTAAACTAGTGGGATTCTGCAGTGATGAAGTCTTTGACAACCCATTCCAACAAAGAACTAAGTACATGATTTTTCCATGTAAAATATTTCTAATTGGCTTTGTCTATTTGTTTTTACGTTGTAAAAATACCCGCATTTTCTGAAAGTATTTTTAATGTAAATGTCATTTTTTGCAACAAATATTAATTTAAATTCAGCAAGATGGTTGCATAAATAAGTTTAATAGTTGCCTAATACTTGGAAAAAATAGATTTAATTGAAAGAGAAAAGATTACAGAAGTTGATATTGATAAGAGCTCCACCAGAATGCTGTGGTGGGGTTGGCATATAATATTTGTCTAATATACTGTTATTTGGTATTTGAGTATACAGAAATAAGTGACTTATGATCAGTTATTTAGTTACATAACACTTATTTGCTGAAATACAAATATATAGCCCATGGTAGGCCTGGTTATGCCTTATTTAGTGAAGGTCTCATCCCTTGTACGAAGACCAAAAGACCGAATCCACAGAAAACAGAATCTGTTCTGTGGGTACCTGAGTATTGCCAGCAAACTTACTGCTCTGTTTGAATGACAAAATGTTAGCACAGTGTGTAACATTAGTGGTACTTCACACTGGTGATTTTTAATCAAAATTGTATTTCGTAACTCTTATTTACTGGAGTGGTCTTACCTTGATTATATGAGTACCCATGGCATACCATGTCTTCCTGTTTCAATTTAGATAAACTGTATTAATCCCAGAAAGCAGAAACCAGAACAGATGGATAATTTTACCATTCTTAAAATCTACTGACCTGAATGCCTGATATTACAAAAGCTCCTCATATATGAGAGCAGTAGCATTGATAGCACTGACAGATTTACATATGCAGCTTCTGCTTTCCCCACCTGCAGGCTGAAATGAACATTCATCAGTGACTCTCAACACTTATTGTTCCTTGCATCTAATTTTTATCATTTGAGCATTTATTATTCTGAATTTCAATTTCACATATATTCTAACAAAGTAATTACATGTACAGTTTAACTGTAATATTTATTTTTATGTTATACAGTATCATAAAAATGTTATACATAGCACCATCTGTTGGCTAAGCTAACTATAACACATGAAAAACAGTTTATGTAGGTTAGATACAAATGAGTATACCAACAAGAAAAGGACCATGAAAATATTAAATGACTAAACTGAATACAAAAATTCATCTTTTTCTGTAAGATAGGGAATATATTTCTGAAGCACACCTTTAAGGTTGCTGAAATCAAGAACTGTTGACATCTTTTCTTGAAAAAAAGACGAGTACAAAAAAAAAGCTATTATATCAAGCTTAGTGTAAGCTGATAAACAGTATTAAAGAGAAAATGAAAAATTAATTCACCTGCAGCATCATAGTTCATTGTGTGCACTAGCATCACGTTTCTTCAGATCCTTAGATGGCAATAGAAATGTAATTAATAGAAAAATTACAGCATTTACTGTGCTGTCACACACTATCTAGAGAATTTCTGAGGCAGCCTTTTATACTTCTCCCATGTATCTGTCCTAGGAGTTTGTAAGGCAGCCTGCTTCTTGAGGTGCTGTCCTCTTCTGAGGCTCAAGTTACGTCGTGTGTGTGCGTGTGTGTGTACATGTGTGTGCATGCATGTGGGTGGGTGGGCATGCAACCAATCTTCTCTGCTAGTGGGTCTGTTTTTATAAAAAGGTTAGCCACAGCTGCAGTATGACAATCTTGATGGCATTTCCTCAATGTGAGAAGCACCGTGAGGAGGAAGGCTTGGTATGCTAGCACTTGTCTCAGTGCCAGCTTTCCCTTGCCTTATGCTGACACATCCTACAGCTAGCTTGTGTGCTGTCCTGGATCAGAGATTGGGCTAGAGTTTGGCCAGCACTTCTGCACGTGGCCCTTCAAATCTCCATCCAACTGTGTCCTCCTAGTCCTGGAAACTATTACTGAAAGCAATACGCAAAGCAGTACACCAAGGCTGCAGGAAGGTGTCTTTCATTTCCCTGTTTGCTGTAATTTACACAGCAAGGCTTACTGAGCAATGAATAACCTGATGATTTTTCTCTAGCAGTTCAGAGAGGCAGACCAGCAATTGTATCTAAAAAATATTAAAAAGTATGTACACCTTTTTGCTGGTGCAAGCCAGGTGGTAACAAGAGTAGACAAACTTTTCATTGTCCAAATAAGAAATTGCAATACTCTGTTTCGCGGTATTTAGACCAATGGATCTTGAGATAATGAAATCAAGAATGTTCTCACAGAGAGATAAAAGAGACAACTGAATTATAGCTACATCTAATAGCTATCTCTTTATACAAAACCAGGTAGTAGAAGAAATAGCTTGTGAGTTAAGAAACGGGAGATGTATCCCTCTCATGAATATCCACTGTTATGTTTCTTGGTATGTGATCAAAAAAGCTGCAGCTCTCTCACACAAAGCACCAATCTAATAAAAACCCACACCAGGAGTTAAACTCCAGTCAAAATATTTTGACATGTTAATTTCATGCAGGCAGTCTCCTTTGTGCCTGATGAGCTCCATACCTTGTTTTCAACAGAAATGCAGTCATGCATTTGATCTGGATCAGTTCAGAAGTGCTGGATGACCTGGTGTCGTGGAGATGAGGCATTAAGGACTTGAGATACCTCAGTTTTCAAGCAGGTTCTGCAATCAGCTCAGAGAGAAACCCAGGACTGCTCCAGAGTATGCACATTTCACTCTAGGCTTGCTACCCTTGTGGCAGGAAGGAATCCAACAGCCTTTCAAGACCTGATGTTAACATATTTTACCTCCTGTGGCTGCCCTTTCACGAGAGTAGAGGAAGTCATAATTCCTTCCAGCTGCCACTGTGAAGGAGATGCATCCAGACAGCTCATCATTCATGGAGCACAAGCCTAAGCATACTGAGACCTCTGTAAAAAGTCTAGGTGCAGTTATAGCAATAAATACAGCTTTTAATGATGTACAAGGCACCAATGTATCTAATGTTTTGGGTTTGTTTTTTCTCCAAAAGCTACTAGAAAGACTAAAGATCAACTGAGGCTCAAGACTACTGTGTTCAATGCACAAGGCGACTAGACAGTTTTCTTTACATGGTGATTGTTATAAAGAAAGAGCATTTAATGAAGTAGGTTCATTACATTCTTTTGTCTACTCTTGATATTTGGAAAATTAGTGAGGATGTTTTTGATAGCAAATATGAACTAATAATTTGTCTTTTGAGAAGCTCATACAGAACCTGACAAAGTTCTGGGATTTACACTTTTTTTTTTTTTGGTAATAAATGTTACAGGGTCTAATTGAAAAACCCATAAAGGTTATTATACCGGAAAAGCATTCTTCACTGATAATAGAAACAGCAGAAAGAAAACCTACAGCACACTGAAATTTACTTTTGATTTTATAATAACACCATTCGCATCTGTCAATAGATTGAAAAGTTACAGTGCATATCTATAACATATCAAGGAAATCGATCAGCATGTGTCAGAAAACAGATAGAGCCAAAAATAACCTTTAATTCCCTCACATTAGTTAACGTGCTGCAGACAAAACAATCTTGCTTCACTCTCCTGGTGTCTATATTCTGCTCTGCTCATCCACTAGAATGAATAGGTTTCTGTAGTTACCTGCCCTAGCAAAATGCACGGAAACATGGATCATTTAGGTTAGCATATCCTGGCACAAATGAAACAAAAAACTATTTTGCCTTCCTATGATCCTAAATGAACACTGGAGAATAAGCACAGGTGAATCAGGGAGATCTCTAGTGGTCTTTCTCAGTCTATATGTGGACGATAATTTCTACTGCCATTTCATTGATGTGAATCTGAGTACACAAAACCTTCCCTGTGGATCTGTGTGAAGCCTAACTTGCAGGCTTTCTTTCCTTCTGTTGGTTAGAGAACAAAATAGACACTAATGCATTTTGATTTTGCTGCTTAAGACAATGGCAAGGGTGCTTTACACCAATGGTAGGTAAATTGACTTGACTTATTATTTCTTTCAGGTAGTTTATATGTTAATTCATTTTTAATCCATGTCCATACACATGAAGGACAAGGCAGGAATCATAAACAGTTAACAAGTATCCGTCAATGTGAAATTATGCTGGACCAATCTGGGACAGTGGTGAACACAAGATACCTTGATGATATTAAGGCTTCTGACACTGTCTCCTGTGGCATTTCTATGTGGAAGCATCTGCATACTTTAATGTTAATAATAAATGGTTCAATATCTGGCAGCTAGTAACAAGAAAAGGGCTCGTGCTGCCTGCTGGAGAGAAACTAGGGATGACCTAAGAGCCTATAACTACTTTAGAGGATTAAAAAAAAATACCGAGTGAAACTCTGTAAGAAGTGGCAAATTGCAGCTTGGGAGGTTCAGATTGAATGCTAAGAAAAAAGTTTTACCTGGGAAAGATGTTACACCACTGATCAACCAGAGACACTGTGAAGTCTCCATCTCAGTCAGAACTTCACAAGGTGGAGGCACAGTGTTGATGATCATCCTGCTTTGAGCAGGAGATTTGACTTTCAAGCAGTTTCTGTGGTTCTGTGACCTCACATGAGCTACAAAATTGGCATGAGCATATGAGAGCAGTGTGGAGTCATTAAAACTGACCCAAATTCAATGATGAAATTCTGTAATCATATAATAAAACTGCTGACACACTGGAGTCATTATGCTATTCTGAATAGGAGTAAAAGCAAAACAAAAGAAAATGCTTTTTTCCCTTGCCCTTCTGAACACTTTGATCCACTATCAGAGCTATATTGGAGGAAGATGTGGACATGATAAAACCAGGAGCTCATCAACCCTGGGCAGATGCACTGAAAGGTTGGCAGCTTTAGTAGTTTGTGGTCTGTCCAAACGAATCAAGGACAGTCTGTCCAGATTCAGTGCACAATACTATGAACACTAATAGATGTAATGGATTAAGTAAACTATCTTGTATGTCTTCTCATCTCCCTTATAATCAAAAGAATTGCTGTCATCCAAATGAAAGACTAGGATCTGACGAGAGTAAAGGTGATTGCTTTCAAATCCCCAGTATTGTTTGTACCACGCTCCACCCATCATGCCACCATTTACAGACTCCAACCTGGATAGTGGATGTAAATTGAACAAACTGCTATTGTTTGGCAAGGTTGAAAAGCCATTGTTAGTTTCTTTTTCTGCTGTACAAGGGAGTTCTGCTTCATTTTCACTGTTCAACACAGTGTGACTAAAACTCTGTACCCTGCAGAGAGCTTTCGTGCAATAACTGAGCTTGATGCATTTGTGCTACTCTGGCAGCACTGAAGACCAGTGAGCAGAAAAAGTGGCAGTGATGGGAGAATTGCTGAGCCATGCAGTATGCTGTACATTTTCCCCTGCTACTTTGTCCCAGAACTGAAGTTCTTGGCCATTCATTCTTTTCTGAGAGGAGCAATCATTCTACTGTTGCTGTCTTTAAAAGCAGCATATTAAGTGTATTAAATAAGTGGGGATAGACTGACCAAGCACATGTTGCTGCTCCTTTGTTCTGGTAAACAAAATAAGGAAACTGCTATGAGGACAGGAGGATGGCCCCAGAGGCAGATAAGGACAGATAAGGACATGCTTGGCTAAAGGTGTAGGTACAAAAAACCTGATAGCGTCCTGCCTAGATTCATGACGGATATTCCCAGCTGGCCAATTGCTTATTGACACCATGTCAATAATAGACTTTGAAGAGGAATGTGCAAGTACAGGCACTCATCAGGCATAGCTAGACGTCTTTCTTCAGTGACTATTTTTGCAGAAATTCTTTGGTATAGTGAATATTGTCAGAAGCTACTTTGATATAGTCTAAAATATTTAAAGTGAGGCTGTGGGGGAAGCAGATTGTCACTCCCTGTGCTTCCTATCTGCTTCCTATCACTTCTTCTTGAAAGACAGCAAGTAATATACTGGTATCAAATGCACTACAAAAACCTCATAAATGGGAAAAGAGTAAGAGAAAGTCCTAGCTCATAAATGCTTGGTTAAATAAAGTTGTGTGCCCAACCACACAGAGTTACTCCAACAGTAGAAAACTAGGAAATAAGATCACATCCTCCCAGGACCTGTGAAGGTTTTAGCACCAGTAAGCCAAAGCTTAAGTACAATACCATATAACTTGAGGGCATGATCTCTGCAGACTCTGTAGCAACAAGATTTGAGTTCAGGCCAGTCCTGTACCTTGCTTTCCTTTTCCCACCTGATGGATAAAGCAACTTTCTCCAAACCTGAAAGGATTTTCAAGCACAACACTCCTGTCTGCTGAGTAATATGCTGGTGTAGACATACCAGGTTGGTATAGACATAGCAGGTTGTTTGTGGAGGCAGAACTGTTGACACTGTGAAGTTAATTAATAGTACTGGAAAAGAAGTAGGTCTCTTCACTTTTCAGCAGCACATGGATATACAAATTAGTAGAAGCAGGCTGGAGGAGAGGATATAATGGTGGATGTGAGCCACACCCTGCCCTTGATCCTTGTTTGGAGCTGTGCTGACAACAGCTCCTCCTTCCCATTCCCTGCTCCACTGACTGGGAGCTGTGTGCTGAGACTCCTGTTCTTTGGGGCAGCCAGATGGAAGAGATAGGGGAGTACCTACAGCAAAAGTGATTCCCAGTATCATGTCAGCTTTTGCTTTTAATCATTTGAATGGCCCTCTCACCCATTTTTTTTATCTAGAAAGCTGAAGTGCACAGGGCATTGTGCCACGTATCTGGTCTAAACAAAATAAAATTTGAGCTAGAGAGCAAATTTGCCTAGGAATACCTTCCATTTTTTCCACTAGGTGTGTCAATGTGTATATGATTTATAATTTACTTCCTAAGACAAAAAAAAATATTAGTTGTCTCTGAACATCTGGCTGGCATCTGCAGAATCTGCAGTATGCATCATTAATCAGAATATCATTGAGGTTTGGTAATGACAGATAGATAGGGTGAGTTCACTATATTAATGTGATAATGTGCACTGGGGTACTGCAAAGCTACAGCTTTCACTGTGCACTTTTAAAAACTAATTACTTTAATGACAGCTTAGAGCTAAGGGTAGTATTTGTACTTAACAAAATCATCTAATGAACATCCATCTTCACCCCTACTAGCTTGCTTTGTACAAAGCAGACACGATGCTCTTCTTTTCCTGTCTCAAGCTATTGCTGGATATTGATGCCCTAGTAACATATTTATGTCAATAGAAGGTACAGGTGCATGTGTTTATATGTGTGTGTGTGCATGTGGGCAGAGAGGGATACATAGCTATTTCAATATGTGTCCATATATCCCTCTCTATGTGTATATGCACACATGTACGTGTAAACACATGCACACATATCTACCCGGCTCCTGCTAAGCCTAACGCTCTAAAAGAGATTTCTGTTAAAAGACTACATGTATGTATACCTAGCACCTTAGCCACAATGTATGTATTGTTAATTCTCATTGTACACGTGTATCCAAACACACAATAATCAACCTTTTGGCTTTCTTCTCCCTCTCCCGCTTCTCTGTTTCCAAATCAGTCATATGTAAGGGATTCTTTGCCTCCAGAATGATCAGGAAAATGAATATGTCATCTAATTTTCTTGATAGATTTGATTTAGTTAATTGAAAAACCTTCTTTTCCAAAATTTAATAGTAACCATGATCAAACCTAATGTGCTCTCAAATTTCCATTGGAAATGGAGATGGTCTGAACTCAGGGCTCCTCTCATGCTAACACCACCTACAGATTCTTATGAGCTTTTTCTGTTATATGATCCTATAAGAAAAAATGGTCACTTTTCTACAAATACATAAAATTGCACCTGAAAGATTTCTGCTTCTACAGTAGGAGAACAAACACACCTTGGGTAAAATCAAAGGACATAGCTAGAGGGCATTGACAATGTGTTTCACACAAGGAAAATTGGCTCATTTCCTACCATTTAACGGAGCTGTGGGAAATGTATTTTAGGCATACTTCAAATAAGTGACAATGTAAACTGTGCTTAAAACATAATTAACAAATTTCACACTTTTCACATGGCAGCACACCTGGTTTAAATATTGCTTTCTCTTACCAAGGTTTGAAAAATCATTTTCTTCCACAATTAATTTCTCTACTTTAAACATAAAATCTCTCATTTTCACACATGAGCATGCCTATTGTCAATTAAGACTTCATCCAGAAACACTAAGGAATTAGAGGTGAATTGGTGATGGAGTTGTATTTTGCATTGATTTTGTTGTTGTTGGTTTTTAATGCCAAGAAAAATCAATTGCATTATAATCGGTTCTAACTGACATTAACACAGGATGGAGTTTTCTCTCTTTACCTGAATCCAAGTAGCTCACAGACAAAGGTATTTCTTCTCAGCATTTGAAAACGTTTAGGATAATCCAACCTAATAATAAGGCTAGAAGATAAATAACAAAGATACCTTATCTTGCTTACCTTTTATCTCCAGAATTAGTCCCCACAGCAAACTACATTTGACCCAGCAGAGAAAGAATGCAACAATGCAATGACCAGTTAAAGAAATAAATCTTGTTACACTGGAGTAGTCCATACAATATGTCCTGAGTGAAAAGATGCTCCAATAAAGAGGTTTTAGTCTGCATGGTCCCAAAGAAAAGGCATTTCCTGTTTGCTCACTCTCTTTTCTCACTATTCTTCATGCACTAACCCACAAATGGTAAAAAAAAATATATAGTAATTTGTAAGGATGGCTCATAACTACCTTAAAATAGAGGGAAGTCAGCTTTTGTTTCTTGGCATTTGTGTACTTATATTCCAGCATGTAAACAAGCTAATCTGAAGTGTAGGGCTAAGCTATTGCTACATGTAAGGCCTTGTGCTGTTTGGCTAAGTAGGCTGAATATCTGCAGTGATGCAGAATCATTTATTAGGAGTTTATAGCTTTCTATTCCTTTATCTCTAGGTGTCAGTTACATGTCTCAGCCGCCAAATTATTTTCAGATGTTCTTCCAAAGGCTTGCTCTGGTTTCCTAGTGATTTATACTGACAATTGTAGTAGAGTATTTGATTTAGAATTTTTTATTTTCTTGGACAAGGAATCAAGGAGGCAACGAAATGAGGTTACTGGCTGATTTCAATAAAACTGAGATTTTTACAAAGACATGTATAATCTCTTTATTGAGAAATCCTTTCTCCATAAACTAAACATTGATCCTTACAGCCTTTCATATCCTCACATGAAACTCCTCTTGTTCCATAATTTCTTTGTGAGGTAGTGGTAAAAACCACACTTGCTCTATAAACTACTATTTTGACAAGAAAATGTTAAAGATATTGTCTTGGCAATAGTCATCCCAAAGTTATTATCTTAAAAGCAGTGGCAGACTCAGAATCAGCTGGCGCTGCAGAATGGTAACAAAGACAGAAATCTAGTGTGTTCTTAGCATAAAAGACATGTCAAAGTTTGAGAGTAATTTCTGAAATAAATATTCATAATTTTTTGTCCTAATTGATACTAGCTCCCTGGAAGGAGATTGTCCCCAAATCCATAACCAACAGGAAGTGCTATAATAAATTAAATAATAGGTACTATAATCATACTAAAGACTGACAACAAAAGACAAAATATTGTCCTGATTTTTTCAAAAATATGGACCAATGGAAACAGAATCTGATGTTTGGAACTCAGCTCTGTCATTTCCTAATCTCCAGGCTGTCATACACCAAAGCTTAACGTGCCTTAATTAGCTGAATAATTAATTACCACCTATCACCAGCAAGAACAATAAAAAGTCACGTGCTAATTTTGGAGAAGATTAACTGGGTCAAGGAACCAGAGGATGAGCTCATGATTTGCTCAATCGCTTCCAATATGTGTCATGATATAATACCAAAATGAACACTGGGTAAAGGTGCATCCATGATTACTTCTCTAATTTTGTAACAGTTGCTCTAAATCTGTGGTTATGAGTCATGAAACAACATCCATTTTACAAAAGGAGCTAACCTGATATACTTCATCATATTTATTTAACTATTACCCTTCTCTCTGCTAGAATTAATTGTAGCTTTTAAATGAGTGCAGGTCAGTTCTGGGCTTTTGGGAACTGTTTGGTGCTTTAGGCCATTTGCAGTGTTCTGGGGAATCTATAGTGATTGTCTTCTACTTTGAAGCACAAGCTCACAGCTTTTCCAGCAATCAGCCTGACCTCCTTAGCACAAGACCAGCAAGCCTCCTTTTTTTCGCTCTCTCAAAAACATTGTGAGATGGTCATTACAGAGGTCTGAATCCTTAAGCAATATAATCCAGGTTAAAGATATCTTTCCTTGTGCAATACCAAAAAACACTTTACTTACTAAGTACAACAACCTGCTGCGTCTGCAGTTACAACCAATTTAATCTGTTTCTATTTTGAAGTGCAGAAGTAAAAGCAAAGATTGAAATGTGAAAGTTCTAAGCCTGTTTAAGTGTTCCTGAAAATCAAGCCTGAACAGAAGAGAAATATTCAGTAATAGAGGAAGAAATATGTGAATAATAAGATTTAATGTAAACAAAATGTTTTAGAGTGTGATAATGAATGTATTGGTTAATGTATCAGATAACACATTTATTGGTGATAATAAACGTATCAGTTGCAACAGCAGGGCCTAAAAGTAAAGCTCAAAGAAAAGTGTCCATGGCTACAGAAGATCACAGAATGGGACAAAGAAGTAACCTTTTTGTTTGGAAAAGGGTTAAAGTTTGTGCATGTGAGGGGTTGCCTAGACTCTACCCTAAGAGTCTCACAGAAAAAAAATACAAAACAAACAAAACAAAACAAACAAAAAACAAAAAAAACAAACAAACAAAAACAAAAAAAAAAAAAAAAAAAAAACCAAAAAAAAAAACTTTTATCGTTGTAATACACTTTAGGAGATTTCTTTTTTAGTTTGAAGACTTTCTTTTTTTGGACTGAAACCATCATTTATAGTTTTAAATTAAGTCTGAGAGGAAATTGTTGAAGCTTTTGAATTAGTTTTTTATGAAGGATCTTAAAATGTCTCATTGGGATGCCTCAGGTTTTAACATTTCTTTCAGGAAACTATTAATTTCCCCTCTGCTGCCTTTGGCCCTTTCTCACTCTCATATTCCAGTCAAATGTAGTCAAGGTCTAACATGGTCCAAGCCATTGTTTCTCTTCCCAAAGCAAAACACTGGTAGCATGGAAATAAAATTGGGCAGTCTGACCTAAGGTTCTTGACACAAAAGTGGCAGGATTTGGCATTCAGATACCCATGTAACAGAGATGGGGACAGGAGTGCCTGGAATGACTGGTTACACCAGATCCCCAAGACCCTTCCTGTTCCCCACTCAGCAGTGCCTGTCTAGCAGGAGCTGGGGGACAAGAGCCAGCAGCCCCTTCCTCAGCTAGTGTTGTGCTCAGCTTCAAAAGACCCAGATTGCCTTGAGAGTGTCAGCCAATACCTCTGAGAGAAGGTCTAGGATTCAGCCATGTGTCCCTTGCTTCTGGAGGGGAAAAGGCTGAACCTTTCACCATGACTTCATGGCACTGTTTGTCCAGTAACTCAAATCTGTGATTTTCTTGGAGCAAATATGAAAGTTGTGATTGAAGACTGAGCTGAAAAGTATGGCATTTGCTTGTTCTGGAATGTTGATACTCCAGCATAATGTTCTTTAATACATTTTGGCCTTCCACTGTAGTATTTATACTGTATTTTGCTCTACTGTCACTCAAACACTGCTGTGAATGCTCAGCCTAAGCTCGGTGCAAAACCAAAAGTGTTGAATGACCTTGTTAACCTAGTTTCTGCTCAGAATTAATATTAGTGTAATAACTTGAGTTGTCTCCCCAGATAACCACAATATGGCATGCAATTTTGAGTGTTGTGTTTGTTTGACTCATGGGAAATGGAAATAAAAAATTGCCTAGAGCATTGAGAATGTAAATACGTTATGTCTTTAGCAGTGGTCATTTTATATTACGTTATGACAATTTTATTAATGGCATATCAAAACTGATTAAACATTTTCATAGAATTCCACATTCTTTGCCAAATTCTATTTAAAATGGGCATGTTACACAGGATTGCTTGCAGACCTTTTCTGGAGTGAGGACAGCAGAAAAAAACTAGTTGTATAAACAAACTTCAATCACTCATTAGACAAGAAAGTAATCATGAAATTAATTAGGAATTCATAACTGTGTGCATGCTTTTGATTAAAAGCAAATAAAAATTATAATAAGGATTCTACTATATTTCGAAACTTCCATTTTGACATTGTATTGATTTAAACAGAGTGGTAAAGATTATTTTGAAAATTGATAGCTATAATTTAACGTCATACTAAATAAGTGAAATTAATTTGGAAGATTTCTTGATAGACTTAAACGATTTAAGAATGAAAATATTTGTTTGTCATTCTGACAGCTTTTTTAGCTTTTGTTCCAAATTTTAGCTTAAGGTTTAAGAAATTAGTTTTTTTTTTCCATCACGTACTTTCACAATGCTGAATCATCGTACATTATTTCTGAGCACAGGTAGCTAATCTTGCTGTCAAATACCGTAATACAATTGCGTAGGCTTTTATGTAAAATTAAATTGTAAACTTTCAACACATATTAATAATAAAAAATGCAGTTTGTTTTGTGGTGATCACTGATGCTGCTCTGAAATCTTTATAAGTTTATTAGAAAATTATATAGTACCGTCAGGATAAGCCTGCACAGTTATTATAACCTTTGTGAAATTAGTACGACCTGCATTGGTATTTCTAAATTCATCATCAAAATACACAGTAGGAATATATACCTGTTGACTATATGACTGTTCTGAGAGCACAGGCAGTTTCCACAAACATGCCACAGGCAAAGAGATAGAACGGTAGGGCTGGGAGAAATGTGAGGGCATCAGCCAGACTGCCTGGAACATGATCCAATTTTACGTGCGTAATCCACTGCACAGATTTGTCTAACTTGTTCTTAAATTTTTTCAGTGGAAAACATCCACAAACTTCTGGATATGCTGTAACTCTTTCACCTCCCTAAAAGTTAGATAGTTGTTAAGAGCTAAGCTCAGTTTCTTTTGTAAATTATGCCTGTACCTTCTCCCTTTCTTAAAAACAAACAAACAAACAAACAAACCAAAACCAACCAAACAAACAAAAAAAAACACACAAAAAAAAAAAAAAAAAAAAAAAAAAAAAAAAAAAAAAAAAAAGAAAAAAAAAAAAAAAAAAACAGTTAAGCATTCTATCTTTGGTATGTTTTTTTCTCTAATGGGATATTATCACAAAACAGTACATCTTGGACTTCTCTGTTAGCTGTTGGTCTAAATAAATGATAAAAAACATCCATTAGCCTTACCTCAAAAGTTGTATTTCCTAAACCTCCACCATTCTTATTTCTCCTGTATGGATCTCTTCATCATGTTTACCTCTTTCCTATATTATAATGCTCCAAACAGAGCAAGATCTCAAGCTGAGATCTCAAAGCATGAAGCACAGCAGAGAATTTATTTATACCCTACATGCAGATCATTAGTGCATCACAGAAATTTTAGGGAGGAGGGCAGACGTGCATAAATGTCACCTCACCAATGCAACTTTAGTACTCTCTCCCCGCAAGATCCTGTGGAGGAGTGTTACTTCTACAGCAAAGACTGCAGCCCAGCCTCCTGGCCACCTGTGAAGGGTGTGCTCTGTAAGGTCATTCACTCAGCAAGTGGAGGAGCTGCAGGAGGAAGTTAGCAGGCTAACCTGTTTTAGGGAGTATTTAGAAGACATAGAGTATTATCTGAGACTTTGTAAGGAGACATGTGAGGTCCTGTGACATTGATCTACACAGACCACCAGACAAATAGCTTCATCAGTGAACAAATCAGCACCCTGGATGAGAAGCCATGGTTTCTGATGGCCCTTGGGAACAGGATATTGCTTCACTCCTTTGTGTATACCAAGCAGCAATATGTGAGAAGCCTTGGCACCTGACAAAAACAAGATTCACAGAGAAAATCATACCAGCAGCGCTTACTAAAAGATGCAAAAGGAGGTCGTGAGTGCTAGTAGTGGGTGCCTCTGTTGACAGGTAGAGGCATCCAGCTGTTGGCCCGATACATAATCGAGGAAGGTTTGCTACTTACCAGGTGTGTCACAGAGAGGCTGCTGTAACTGGTAAATGCACAGCTTATTATCCGCTTCTTTTCTATATGAGCAACAATGACTTGATAAAGCAAAACCTGAGCATGATCAAGAAGGCCTTCAGATCATTGGGGGCCCAAGTGAAAAGGAAGGATCTTGTCACGTGTCTGTAAACCAACACAGATAGCTGGGGCAATGAACAGGAGGAAATGAAGGTCTGTGCCCAATCTGAGAGTTATGTGAGAAGAGTGACAGAAGCTTGATGAGAAAACTCATGACTGGAAGATTACGATGGATGACTGTAAACTCTTTCAGAAAGATAGGAAGGAAAGCAGGAGGTGGAACTGCACTTTATTTAAACAAAAAATTTGAGTGTATAGAGATGAGCTATATGCAAATATATCTATATATAAATA